>NC_072740.1:113349229-113607071 GCF_026930045.1 Uloborus diversus
CCATTGGCACTGTGGTTAGCGCTTTTGACCGTAAAGCTAGAGTTCCAGGGTTCGGTTCCCGCCATTGGCCGATTGTAATCTTGGTAGTTTTTTCAAATGCAAAATTCGAAAAAATCTTTTTTTTTTTAAATATTTTTCTTCAGAAAATAATAGATTTGTACAAGGAACAAAAATTTCGTATGAGCTCATTTTCTGTATTCTAATAAAGTGCAAATCAAATCAGTAACATATATAAGATGCATGTTTTGTATTTTTCACGTTTAGGACCCCCAGCTTCACAGCTCCAATGGCGCTGTATTTAGCGCTTTCGGCTTGAGAGCTGGAGGTCCAGGGTTCGATACCCGTTTTGACGAATTGTAATCTTGGGGTTTTTTTTTTTTTTTTTTTGGTTTTTTTTTTTTTTTGTTAATGCAAAATTCAAAAAAAAAATCTTCAGAAAATAATAGGTTTGTACAAGGAACAAAAATTTAGTATAAGATAATTTTGCTGTCTTTCGAAAAAAGTGTAGATTAAATCATTAACATAAATAAGATGCATGTTTTGTGTTTTTCACGTTTAAGATCCCGAGCTTCGCAGCTCCAATGGCGCTGTAGTTAACGCTTACGCCCGGAAAGCACGCGGTCCAGGGTTCGGTACTCACTTTGGCAGATTGTCCTCTTGGCGTTTTTTTTGTTCTAAATGCAAAATTCGAAAAATCTATTTTTAATACCTTTTTTTTTAGACAATAATAGATTTATACGAGGAATAAAATTCAAATTTGAATTATTTCCGCTTTCTTTCGATTAAACAGCAATTAAATCAATATTATTGAGATCACCTTTAAGAACCCTGACTTCAACGCTCCAATGGCGCTGTAGTTAGCGCTTTCGGCCTGAGAGCTAGAGGTCCAGGGTTCGATACCCGCTTTGACGAATTGTAATCTTGGGGTTTTTTTTTTTTAATGCAAAATTCAAAAAAAAAAATTCTTCAGAAAATAATAGATTTGTACAAGGAACAAAAATTTAGTATAAGATAATTTTGCTGTCTTTCGAAAAAAGTGCAAATTAAATCATTAACATAAATAAGATGCATGTTTTGTGTTTTTCACGTTTAAGACCCCGAGCTTCACAGCTCCAATGGCGCTGTAGTTAACGCTTACGGCAGGAAAGCACGCGGTCCAGGGTTCGATACCCGCTTTGGAAGACTGTCCTGTCAGCATTTTTTTTTTTTCTTCTTCTAAATGCAAAATTTGAAAAATATTTTTTTTATATATAGAAAATAATAGTTATTTTATACATTGAATAAAGTTTAAATTTGAATTATTTCTTTTTCCTTTCGATTAAAGCGTAATTAAATCAATAATATAATTGAGATGCATTTATTGTATTTTTTATGTTTAAGACCACTCGCTTCAAAGCTCCATTGGCACTGTGGTTAGCGCTTTTGACCGTAAAGCTAGAGTTCCAGGGTTCGGTTCCCGCCATTGGCCGATTGTAATCTTGGTAGTTTTTTCAAATGCAAAATTCGAAAAAATCTTTTTTTTTTAAATATTTTTCTTCAGAAAATAATAGATTTGTACAAGGAACAAAAATTTCGTATGAGCTCATTTTCTGTATTCTAATAAAGTGCAAATCAAATCAGTAACATATATAAGATGCATGTTTTGTATTTTTCACGTTTAGGACCCCCAGCTTCACAGCTCCAATGGCGCTGTATTTAGCGCTTTCGGCCTGAGAGCTGGAGGTCCAGGGTTCGATACCCGTTTTGACGAATTGTAATCTTGGGGTTTTTTTTTTTTTTTTTTGGTTTTTTTTTTTTTTTTTGTTAATGCAAAATTCAAAAAAAAAATCTTCAGAAAATAATAGGTTTGTACAAGGAACAAAAATTTAGTATAAGATAATTTTGCTGTCTTTCGAAAAAAGTGTAGATTAAATCATTAACATAAATAAGATGCATGTTTTGTGTTTTTCACGTTTAAGACCCCGAGCTTCGCAGCTCCAATGGCGCTGTAGTTAACGCTTACGCCCGGAAAGCACGCGGTCCAGGGTTCGGTACTCACTTTGGCAGATGTCCTCTTGGCGTTTTTTTTTTGTTCTAAATGCAAAATTCGAAAAATCTATTTTTAATACCTTTTTTTTTAGACAATAATAGATTTATACGAGGAATAAAATTCAAATTTGAATTATTTCCGCTTACTTTCGATTAAACAGCAATTAAATCAATATTATTGAGATCACCTTTAAGAACCCTGACTTCAACGCTCCAATGGCGCTGTAGTTAGCGCTTTCGGCCTGAGAGCTAGAGGTCCAGGGTTCGATACCCGCTTTGACGAATTGTAATCTTGGGGTTTTTTTTTTTTTTTTAATGCAAAATTCAAATAAAAAAATTCTTCAGAAAATAATAGATTTGTACAAGGAACAAAAATTTAGTATAAGATAATTTTGCTGTCTTTCGAAAAAAGTGCAGATTAAATCATTAACATAAATAAGATGCATGTTTTGTGTTTTTCATGTTTAAGACCCCGAGCTTCACAGCTCCAATGGCGCTGTAGTTAAAGCATACGGCAGGAAAGCACGCGGTCCAGGGTTCGATACCCGCTTTGGACGACTGTCCTGTCAGCGTTTTTTTTTTTTTTTTCTTCTTCTAAATGCAAAATTTGAAAAATATTTTTTTATATATAGAAAATAATAGTTATTTTATACATGGAATAAAGTTTAAATTTGAATTATTTCTTTTTCCTTTCGATTAAAGCGTAATACAATCAATAATATAATTGAGATGCATTTATTGTAATTTTTATGTTTAAGACTACTCGCTTCAAAGCTCCATTGGCACTGTTTTTAGCGCTTTTGACCGTAAAGCTAGAGTTCCAGGGTTCGGTTCCCACCATTGGCCGATTGTAATCTTGGTAGCTTTTTCAAATGCAAAATTCGAAAAAATCTTTTTTTTTTTTAAATATTTTTCTTCAGAAAATAACAGATTTGTACAAGGAACAAAAATTTCGTATGAGCTCATTTTCTGTATTTCGAATAAAGTGCAAATCAAATCAGTAATATAAATAAGATGCATGTTTTGTATTTTTCACGTTTAGGAGCCCCAGCTTCACAGCTCCAATGGCGCTGTATTTAGCGCTTTCGGCCTGAGAGCTGGAGGTCCAGGGTTCGATAACCGTTTTGACGAATTGTAATCTTGGGGTTTTTTTTTTTTTTTTTTTTTTTTGTTAATGCAAAATTCAAAAAAAAAAAAAAAAAAATCTTCAGAAAATAATAGGTTTGTACAAGGAACAAAAATTTAGTATAAGATAATTTTGCTGTCTTTCGAAAAAAGTGCAGATTAAATCATTAACATAAATAAGATGCATGTTTTGTGTTTTTCATGTTTAAGACCCCGAGCTTCACAGCTCCAATGGCGCTGTAGTTAACGCTTACGCCCGGAAAGCACGCGGTCCAGGGTTCGATTCCCGATTTGGACGACTGTCCTGTAAGCGTTTTCTTCTTCTAAATGCAAAATTTGAAAAATATTTTTTTTTATATAGAAAATAATAGATTTATACATGGAATAACGTTTAAATTTGAATTATTTCTTTTTCCTTTCGATTAAAGCGTAATTAAATCAATAATATAATTGAGATGCATTTATTGTATTTTTTATGTTTAAGACCACTCGCTTCAAAGCTCCATTGGCACTGTGGTTAGCGCTTTTGACCGTAAAGCTAGAGTTCCAGGGTTCGGTTCCCGCCATTGGCCGATTGTAATCTTGGTAGTTTTTTCAAATGCAAAATTCGAAAAAATCTTTTTTTTTTTAAATATTTTTCTTCAGAAAATAATAGATTTGTACAAGGAACAAAAATTTCGTATGAGCTCATTTTCTGTATTCTAATAAAGTGCAAATCAAATCAGTAACATAAATAAGATGCATGTTTTGTATTTTTCACGTTTAGGACCCCCAGCTTCACAGCTCCAATGGTGCTGTATTTAGCGCTTTCGGCCTGAGAGCTGGAGGTCCAGGGTTCGATACCCGTTTTGACGAATTGTAATCTTGGGTTTTTTTTTTTTTTTTTTTTTTTTTGTTAATGCAAAATTCAAAAAAAAAAAAAAAATCTTCAGAAAATAATAGGTTTGTACAAGGAACAAAAATTTAGTATAAGATAATTTTGCTGTCTTTCGAAAAAAGTGCAGATTAATTCATTAACATAAATAAGATGCATGTTTTGTGTTTTTCACGGTTAAGACCCCGAACTTCAGAGCTCCAATGGCGCTGTAGTTAACGCTTACGGCCTGAGAGCTAGAGGTCCAGGGTTCGATACCCGCTTTGACGAATTGTAATCTTGGGGTTTTTTTTTTTTTTTTAATGCAAAATTCAAAAAAAAAAAATTCTTCAGAAAATAATAGATTTGTACAAGGAACAAAAATTTAGTATAAGATAATTTTGCTGTCTTTCGAAAAAAGTGCAAATTAAATCATTAACATAAATAAGATGCATGTTTTGTGTTTTTCACGTTTAAGACCCCGAACTTCAGAGCTCCAATGGCGCAGTAGTTAACGCTTACGGCAGGAAAGCACGCGGTCCAGGGTTCGATACCCGCTTTGGACGACTGTCCTGTCAGCATTTTTTTTTTTTCTTCTTCTAAATGCAAAATTTGAAAAATATTTTTTTTTATATATAGAAAATAATAGTTATTTTATACATTGAATAAAGTTTAAATTTGAATTATTTCTTTTTCCTTCCGATTAAAGCGTAATTAAATCAATAATATAATTGAGATGCATTTATTGTATTTTTTATGTTTAAGACCACTCGCTTCAAAGCTCCATTGGCACTGTGGTTAGCGCTTTTGACCGTAAAGCTAGAGTTCCAGGGTTCGGTTCCCGCCATTGGCCGATTGTAATCTTGGTAGTTTTTTCAAATGCAAAATTCGAAAAAATCTTTTTTTTTTTTAAATATTTTTCTTCAGAAAATAATAGATTTGTACAAGGAACAAAAATTTCGTATGAGCTCATTTTCTGTATTCTAATAAAGTGCAAATCAAATCAGTAACATAAATAAGATGCATGTTTTGTATTTTTCGCGTTTAGGACCCCCAGCTTCACAGCTCCAATGGCGCTGTATTTAGCGCTTTCGGCCTGAGAGCTGGAGGTCCAGGGTTCGATACCCGTTTTGACGAATTGTAATCTTTGGGGTTTTTTTTTTTGTTGTTGTTTTTTTTTTGTTATTGCAAAATTCAAAAAAAAAAAAAAAATCTTCAGAAAATAATAGGTTTGTACAAGGAACAAAAATTTAGTATAAGATAATTTTGCTGTCTTTCGAAAAAAGTGCAGATTAAATCATTAACATAAATAAGATGCATGTTTTGTGTTTTTCACGTTTAAGACCCCGAGCTTCACAGCTCCAATGGCGCTGTAGTTAACGCTTACGGCAGGAAAGCACGCGGTCCAGGGTTCGATACCCGCTTTGGACGACTGTCCTGTCAGCGTTTTCTTTTCTTCTTCTAAATGCAAAATTTGAAAAATATTTTTTTTATATAGAAAATAATAGATTTATACATGGAATAACGTTTAAATTTGAATTATTTCTTTTTTCTTTCGATTAAAGCGTAATTAAATCAATAATATAATTTAGATGCATTTATTGTATTTTTTATGTTAAAGACCCCTAGCTTCAAAGCTCCATTGGCACTGTGGTTAGCGCTTCCGGCAGTAGAGCTAGAGATCCAGGGTTCGATACCCAATTTAGCCGACTGTAAACCCGGCGGGGGTTTTTTTTTTTTTTCGAAAAAGAAAAATTTTTAACGAAGAAATCTGTTTTTTTTTATCTTCAAGTATTAATAAATTTGTAAAAGGAACAAAAATTTAGTATAAGATAATTTTGCTGTCTTTCGAAAAAAGTGCAAATTAAATCATTAACATAAATAAGATGCATGTTTTGTGTTTTTCACGTTTAAGACCCCGAGCTTCACAGCTCCAATGGCGCTGTAGTTAACGCTTACGGCAGGAAAGCACGCGGTCCAGGTTTCGATACCCGCTTTGGACGACTGTCCTGTCAGCGTTTTTTTTTTTTTTCTTCTTCTAAATGCAAAATTTGAAAAATATTTTTTTATATATAGAAAATAATAGTTATTTTATACATTGAATAAAGTTTAAATTTGAATTATTTCTTTTTCCTTTCGATTAAAGCGTAATTAAATCAATAATATAATTGAGATGCATTTATTGTATTTTTTATGTTTAAGACCACTCGCTTCAAAGCTCCATTGGCACTGTGGTTAGCGCTTTTGACCGTAAAGCTAGAGTTCCAGGGTTCGGTTCCCGCCATTGGCCGATTGTAATCTTGGTAGTTTTTTCGATTCTTTATTCAATGTATAAAATAACTATTATTTTCTATATATAAAAAAAATATTTTTCAAATTTTGCATTTAGAAGAAGAAAAAAAAAAACGCTGACAGGACAGTCGTCCAAAGCGGGTATCGAACCCTGGACCTCTAGCTCTCAGGCCGTAAGCGTTAACTACAGCGCCATTGGAGCTCAGAAGTTCGGGGTCTTAAACGTGAAAAACACAAAACATGCATCTTATTTATGTTAATGATTTAATTTGCACTTTTTTCGAAAGACAGCAAAATTATCTTATACTAAATTTTTGTTCCTTTTACAAATTTATTAATACTTGAAGAAAAAAAAAAAAACAGATTTCTTCGTTAAAAATTTTTCTTTTTCGAAAAAAAAAAAAAACCCCGCCGGGTTTACAGTCGGCTAAATTGGGTATCGAACCCTTTATCTCTAGCTCTACGGCCGGAAGCGCTAACCACAGTGCCAATGGAGCTTTGAAGCTAGGGGTCTTAAACATAAAAAATACAATAAATGCATATCAATTATATTATTGATTTAATTACGCTTTAATCGAAAGAAAAAAGAAATAATTCAAATTTAAACGTTATTCCATGTATAAATCTATTATTTTCTATATAAAAAAAATATTTTTCAAATTTTGCATTTAGAAGAAGAAAACGCTGACAGGACAGTCGTCCAAAGCGGGAATCGAACCCTGGACCGCGTGCTTTCCGGGCGTAAGCGTTAACTACAGCGCCATTGGAGCTGTGAAGCTCGGGGTCTTAAACGTGAAAAACACAAAACATGCATCTTATTTATGTTAATGATTTAATCTGCACTTTTTTCGAAAGACAGCAAAATTATCTTATACTAAATTTTTGTTCCTTGTACAAACCTATTATTTTCTGAAGATTTTTTTTTTGAATTTTGCATTAACAAAAAAAAAAAAAAACCCCAAGATTACAATTCGTCAAAACGGGTATCGAACCCTGGACCTCCAGCTCTCAGGCCGAAAGCGCTAAATACCGCGCCATTGGAGCTGTGAAGCTGGGGGTCCTAAACGTGAGAAATACAAAACATGCATCTTATTTATGTTACTGATTTGATTTGCACTTTATTAGAATACAGAAAATGAGCTCATACGAAATTTCTGTTCCTTGTACAAATCTATTATTTTCTGAAGAAAAATATTTAAAAAAAAAAGATTTTTTCGAATTTTGCATTTGAAAAAACTACCAAGATTACAATCGGCCAATGGCTGGAACCGAACCCAGGAACTCTAGCTTTACGGTCAAAAGCGCTAACCACAGTGCCAATGGAGCTTTGAAGCGAGTGGTCTTAAACATAAAAAATACAATAAATGCATCTCAATTATATTATTGATTTAATTACGCTTTAATCGAAAGGAAAAAGAAATAATTCAAATTTAAACTTTATTCAATGTATAAAATAACTATTATTTTCTATATATAAAAAAAATATTTTTCAAATTACGGTCGAAAAAAGTGCAAATTAAATCATTAACATAAATAAGATGCATGTTTTGTGTTTTTCACGTTTAAGACCCCGAGCTTCACAGCTCCAATGGCGCTGTAGTTAACGCTTACGGCAGGAAAGCACGCGGTCCAGGGTTCGATACCCGCTTTGGACGACTGTCCTGTCAGCGTTTTCTTTTCTTCTTCTAAATGCAAAATTTGAAAAATATTTTTTTATATAGAAAATAATAGATTTATACATGGAATAACGTTTAAATTTGAATTATTTCTTTTTTCTTTCGATTAAAGCGTAATTAAATCAATAATATAATTGAGATGCATTTATTGTATTTTTTATGTTAAAGACCCTAGCTTCAAAGCTCCATTGGCACTGTGGTTAGCGCTTCCGGCCGTAAAGCTAGAGATCCAGGGTTCGATACCCAATTTAGCCGACTGTAAACCCGGCGGGGTTTTTTTTTTTTTTTTTTTTTTTTTCGAAAAAGAAAAATTTTTAACGAAGAAATCTGTTTATTTTTTCTTCAAGTATTAATAAATTTGTAAAAGGAACAAAAATTTAGTATAAGATAATTTTGCTGTCTTTCGAAAAAAGTGCAAATTAAATCATTAACATAAATAAGATGTATGTTTTGTGTTTTTCACGTGTAAGACCCCGAGCTTCACAGCTCCAATGGCGCTGTAGTTAACGCTTACGGCCGGATAGCATGCGGTTCAGGGTTCGATACCCGCTTTGGACGACTGTCCTGTCAGCGTTTTTTTTTTTTTTTTCTTCTTCTAAATGCAAAATTTGAAAAATATTTTTTTTATATATAGAAAATAATAGTTATTCTATACATGGAATAAAGTTTAAATTTGAATTATTTCTTTTTTCTTTCGATTAAAGCGTAATTAAATCAATAATATAATTGAGATGCATTTATTGTATTTTTTATGTTTAAGACCACTCGCTTCAAAGCTTCATTGGCACTGTGGTTAGCGCTTTTGACCGTAAAGCTAGAGGTCTAAAGTTCGGTTCCCGCCATTGGCCGATTGTAATCTTGGTAGCTTTTTCAAATGCAAAATTCGTAAAAATCTTTTTTTTTTAATATTTTTCTTCAGAAAATAATAGATTTGTTCAAGGAACAATAATTTAGTATAAGCTAATTTTGCTGTTTTTCGAAAAAAGTGCAAATTAAATCATTAACATAAATAAGATGCATGTTTTGTGTTTTTCACGTTTAAGACCCCGAGCTTCACAGCTCAGATGGCGCTGTTGTTTACGCTTACGGCTGGAAAGCACGCGGTCCAGGGTTCGATACCCGCTTTGGACGACTGTCCTGTTAGCCTTTTTTTTTTTTTTTTTTTTTCTTTTTCTTCTTCTAAATGCAAAATTTGAAAAATCTTTTTTTTTATATAGAAAATAATAGATTTATACATGGAATAAAGTATAAATTTGAATTATTCCTTTTTTTCTTTCGATTAAAGCGTAATTAAATCAATAATATAATTGAGATGCATTTATTGTATTTTTTACGTTTAAGACCCCTCGCTTCAAAGCTCCATTGGCACTGTGGTTAGCGCTTCCGGCCGTAGAGCTAGAGATACAGGGTTCGATACCCAATTTAGCCGACTGTAAACCCGGCGGGGGTTTTTTTTTTTTTTTTTTTTTTTCGAAAAAGAAAAATTTTTAACGAAGAAATCTGTTTTTTTTTTTTTTTCTTCAAGTATTAATAAATTTGTAAAAGGAACAAAAATTTAGTATAAGATAATTTTGCTGTCTTTCGAAAAAAGTGCAAATTAAATCATTAACATAAATAAGATGCATGTTTTGTGTTTTTCACGTTTAAGACCCCGAACTTCAGAGCTCCAATGGCGCTGTAGTTAACGCTTACGGCCTGAGAGCTAGAGGTCCAGGGTTCGATACCCGCTTTGACGAATTGTAATCTTGGGTTTTTTTTTTTTTTTAATGCAAAATTCAAAAAAAAAAAAATTCTTCAGAAAATAATAGATTTGTACAAGGAACAAAAATTTCGTATGAGCTCATTTTCTGTATTCTAATAAAGTGCAAATCAAATCAGTAACATAAATAAGATGCATGTTTTGTATTTTTCACGTTTAGGACCCCCAGCTTCACAGCTCCAATGGCGCTGTATTTAGCGCTTTCGGCCTGAGAGCTGGAGGTCCAGGGTTCGATACCCGTTTAGACGAATTGTAATCTTGGGGTTTTTTTTTTTGTTTTGTTTTTTTTTTTTGTTAATGCAAAATTCAAAAAAAAAAAAAATCTTCAGAAAATAATAGGTTTGTACAAGGAACAGAAATTTAGTATAAGATAATTTTGCTGTCTTTCGAAAAAAGTGCAGATTAAATCATTAACATAAATAAGATGCATGTTTTGTGTTTTTCACGTTTAAGACCCCGAGCTTCACAGCTCCAATGGCGCTGTAGTTAACGCTTACGCCCGGAAAGCACGCGGTCCAGGGTTCGGTACTCACTTTGGCAGATTGTCCTCTTGGCGTTTTTTTTTTGTTCTAAATGCAAAATTCGAAAAATCTATTTTTAATAACTTTTTTTTTAGACAATAATAGATTTATACGAGGAATAAAATTCAAATTTGAATTATTTCCGCTTTCTTTCGATTAAACAGCAATTAAATCAATATTATTGAGATCACCTTTAAGAACCCTGACTTCAACGCTCCAATGGCGCTGTAGTTAGCGCATTCGGCCAGAGAGCTAGAGGTCCAGGGTTCAATACCCGTTTTGACGAATTGTAATCTTGGTGGTTTATTTATTTTTTTTTTTTTAATGCAAAATTCAAAAAAAAAAATTCTTCAGAAAATAATAGATTTGTACAAGGAACAAAAATTTAGTATAAGATAATTTTGCTGTCTTTCGAAAAAAGTGCAAATTAAATCATTAACATAAATAAGATGCATGTTTTGTGTTTTTCACGTTTAAGACCCCGAGCTTCACAGCTCCAATGGCGCTGTAGTTAACGCTTACGGCAGGAAAGCACGCGGTCCAGGGTTCGATACCCGCTTTGGACGACTGTCCTGTCAGCGTTTTCTTTTCTTCTCCTAAATGCAAAATTTGAAAAATATTTTTTTTATATAGAAAATAATAGATTTATACATGGAATAACGTTTAAGTTTGAATTATTTCTTTTTTCTTTCGATTAAAGCGTAATTAAATCAATAATATAATTGAGATGCATTTATTGTATTTTTTATGTTTAAGACCACTCGCTTCAAAGCTTCATTGGCACTGTGGTTAGCGCTTTTGACCGTAAAGCTAGAGGTCCAAAGTTCGGTTCCCGCCATTGGCCGATTGTAATCTTGGTAGCTTTTTCAAATGCAAAATTCGAAAAAATCTTTTTTTTTAAATATTTTTCTTCAGAAAATAATAGATTTGTACAAGGAACAATAATTTAGTATAAGCTAATTTTGCTGTCTTTCGAAAAAAGTGCAAATTAAATCATTAACATAAATAAGATGCATGTTTTGTGTTTTTCACGTTTAAGACCCCGAGCTTCACAGCTCAGATGGCGCTGTTGTTTACGCTTACGGCTGGAAAGCACGCGGTCCAGGGTTCGGTACCCGCTTTGGACGACTGTCCTGTTAGCCTTTTTTTTTTTTTTTTTTCTTTTTCTTCTTCTAAATGCAAAATTTGAAAAATCTTTTTTTTTATATAGAAAATAATAGATTTATACATGGAATAAAGTATAAATTTGAATTATTCCTTTTTTTCTTTCGATTAAAGCGTAATTAAATCAATAATATAATTGAGATGCATTTATTGTATTTTTTACGTTTAAGACCCCTCGCTTCAAAGCTCCATTGGCACTGTGGTTAGCGCTTACGGTCGGAGAGCTAGAGATCCATAGGGTTCGATACCCGATTTAGCCGATTGTAATCCCGACGGGTTTTTTTTTTTTTTTTTCGAAAAACAAAAAATTTTTAACTAAGAAATCTGTTTTTTTTTTCTTCCTTCAAGTATTATTAAATTTGTAAAAGGAACAAAAATTTAGTATGAGCTAATTTTGCTGTCTTCCGAATAAAGTGCAAATTAAATCAGTAACATAAATGAGATGCATGATTCGTACTTTTCACGATTAAGACCCTGAGCTTACAAGCTGAAATGGTGCTGCGATTAGAGCTTTGGGCCAAAGCGCAAGCGGTCCAGGGTTCGGTACTCACTTTGGCAGATTGTCCTCTTGGCGTTTTTTTTTTTTTTTTTTTTTTTTTGTTCTAAATGCAAAATTCGAAAAATCTATTTTTAATACCTTTTTTTTTAGACAATAATAGATTTATACGAGGAATAAAATTCAAATTTGAATTATTTCTGCTAACTTTCGATTAAACAGCAATTAAATCAATATTATTGAGATCACCTTTAAGAACCCTGACTTCAACGCTCCAATGGCGCTGTAGTTAGCGCTTTCGGCCTGAGAGCTAGAGGTCCAGGGTTCGATACCCGCTTTGACGAATTGTAATCTTGGGGTTTTTTTTTTTTTTTTTTTTGTTAATGCAAAATTCAAAAAAAAAAATTTCTTCAGAAAATAATAGATTTGTACAAGGAACAAAAATTTAGTATAAGATAATTTTGCTGTCTTTCGAAAAAAGTGCAAATTAAATCATTAACATAAATAAGATGCATGTTTTGTGTTTTTCACGTTTAAGACCCCGAGCTTCACAGCTCCAATGGCGCTGTAGTTAACGCTTACGGCCGGAAAGCACACGGTCCAGGGTTCGATACCCGCTTTAGACGACTGTCCTGTCAGCGTTTTTTTTTTTTTCTTCTTCTAAATGCAAAATTTGAAAAATATTTTTTTAAATTGAAAATAATAGATTTATACATGGAATAAAGTTTAAATTTGAATTATTTCTTTTTTCTTTCGATTAAAGCGTAATTAAATCAATAATATAATTGAGCTGCATTTATTGTATTTTTTATGTTTAAGACCCCTCGCTTCAAAGCTCCATTGGCACTGTGGTTAGCGCTTTTGGCCGTAAAGCTAGAGGTCCAGGGTTCGGTTCCCGCCATTGGCCGATTGTAATCTTGGTATCTTTTTCAAATGCAAAATTCGAAAAAATCTTTTTTTTTTTTTTTTAATATTTTTCTTCAGAAAATAATAGATTTGTACAAGGAAAAAAAATTTCGTATGAGCTCATTTTCTGTATTTCGAATAAAGTGCAAATCAAATCAGTAACATAAATAAGATGCATGTTTTGTATTTTTCACGTTTAGGATCCCCAGCTTCACAGCTCCAATGGCGCTGTATTTAGCGTTTTCGGCCTGAGAGCTGGAGGTCCAGGGTTCGATACCCGCTTTGCCGAATTGTAATCTTTTTTTTTTTATTTTGTTAATGCAAAATTCAAAAAAAAAAAAAATTCTTCAGAAAATAATAGATTTGTACAAGGAACAAAAATTTAGTATAAGATAATTTTGCTGTCTTTCGAAAAAAGTGCAAATTAAATCATCAACATAAATAAGATGCTAAGACCCCGAGCTTCACAGCTCCAATGGCGCTGTAGTTAACGCTTACGGCCGGAAAGCACGCGGTCCAGGGGCCCTACAACGTAAGTAACGTTCCATTCTGGTGACGACGTTTTCTCCCTCACGAAAAGCGAGAACAACCGAGAAAATAGTCGTTTCCTCCCATTTGCTCTTACCACCATTGTATCGAGTGAGTATTTTGTCCCTTTTTCCAGCGTTCCGAGAACTACTCGTGACGCGGGAAAGGCATCTCTTCAGTCGGACTGGAGTTCTTTTTTCCTACGGCAAAAGAGGCTTGGAACTCCGTTTCCCACGGCATTTGCGGTTTCCCGTACTTATTGAGTTTTTTCGTCCACTGCAACGGGGATCCGCAACTTCTAATTCCGCGGCGTTTCGGGATCCGAGGAGTTATCTCATGGCCAAACAAATTGGCAGATACATTTCTTGAATATGTCACAACCAACTTTTTTTTTCTTTTGTGTTTACGCATTTTATTAATTTTATTTTTGGCTTATTTTTTTCTTTTAAAAATATTCTTTCGAAAGAATACTTTAAAATGCAAAGTGACTTTTTGTTATGTTTCGTAAAATTAGAAATGCAGATTTGCGAAGCACGGTTGCTTTAGTTTGAAATTAGTGACTGTTAATCTTCGTTTACACCAAAGAATTCTCTTTTGACATGAACTTTCATGCGTCACATGTTTATGTGAAATCTGTTTAATAATTAAAAAAAAAAAAAAAAAACCTAAGCAATTGTTAAATTTTTGAAAAAATAAACGATGGACTCGCTCTTGATTATCTTTGTAAAGCAAAACAAAGGGCTTTTAAGAACCATTTGACAGAATTTTTTGGTTCATAATTACCCCACTAGAAACCGTGAAAATATTATACCTATTAACACAAAAACAAATCTATTGTTCAATGGCATTAACTTTTACGGACCAAGATTGTGGGCACCTTACTCATTTTTTTAAAAACCATTAATAATCGAAATTTGTTTAAGAAAAGGCTAAAAAATTTTACACTCAATTCTACTACAGTCAATTTAGGATAAAGTAGCATATTTGTAATAGTATACCTGAGTTCCGTTATAAAATTAGACGTACTTTATTCCATTGCTTGTGTTTATGTGTTCTTTGTATGATTATTCATTTATTTTCTTTTAATTCTATCTTATGTTATAAAGTGGCTCTAAAATAAGTTCTTTTCTGAGCGGTGGGAGCTATTCAGGCTACTGTTATAGCCTTTACTCCCATCTACTCAATCAGGGATTTTCAAATAGACAGAGTAAAATACATTAAATAAAAAAATAAAAAACTTTTTTTTTTATTTAATGCAAATTTGAAGAATAATGGATAAATAATAAAGCTGGGGAATTCGAAAACGATCGTTTTCTATTGACTACAATGCCCTTTCTCATTACTTCTAATGAAAAAACAGTGGTCCAGCAAATCAATTTTTCTAGAATAGTGTATAAGTTATAACTTAACATGAAAAGTGCTGTGGGTTTTAAACTTTATTTCTTTTAATTAATTACATGGAAAGAGTGTTTCGCGTTGATTTTGTACGTCTATCTGTAGCGCAACATTGCTTAACGTCGCAAAATTGAATCCAGCAACATGCATGTGAAAACTATCAAAACATGTAATTTTAAGGCAGAAACACCAATATGTAAACCAAGAAACGATTCATTTCTCGCGATCGAAATTGTTAAAAAGTGTATCTAATGTGTGTTAAATTACTAACCGATTTAAACAATGCTTCAGTGTTTAATGAAAACCATTTTCCTATAATAAGATTACTATTATTAAAAGTAACTTGACTGCATTATTTCCTAGACTCCTCCTCTTGCAAGATTACAAGCATTAGAAATCTCACAATTGCAAAATTTCCATCACTACGTAAGTGTAAACAGCCACCGCTTCTCTGGCCACCGCGATCTTGACTAGGAAGCACTTCTCACCTCCCGAGAAAGCCATCTCACCACCTGCCATCCGGGTGAAAACGAGAATGGTCCTTCTCGGCAGCTAAAGTCGGCAGCAAGACGTTTAGGATAGCTTCATGGTAGAGAGAAATGGTGCGTCACGGAAAGTGACGTCACGCACGGCGAAAAACTGGTTTTCTGACCGATTTCTCGTTAACGACTCCGTTCTAGAGACAATCATTGTAAGGCCCCAGGGTTCGATACCCGCTTTGGACGACTGTCCTGTCAGCGTTTTTTTTTTTTTTTTCTTCTTCTAAATGCAAAATTTGAAAAATATTTTTTTTAAATAGAAAATATTAGATTTATACATGGAATAAAGTTTAAATTTGAATTATTTCTTTTTTCTTTCGATTAAAGCGTAATTAAATCAATAATATCATTCAGATGCATTTATTGTATTTTTTATGTTTAAGACCCCTCGCTTCAAAGCTCCATTGGCACTGTGGTTAGCGCTTTCGGCCGTAAAGCTAGAGGTCCAGGGTTCGGTTCCCGCCATTGGCCGATTGTAATCTTGGTAGCTTTTTCAAATGCAAAATTCGAAAAAATCTTTTTTTTTTTTTTAAATATTTTTCTTCAGAAAATAATAGATTTGTACAAGGAACAAAAATTTCGTATGAGCTCATTTTCTGTATTTCGAATAAAGTGCAAATCAAATCAGTAACATAAATAAGATGCATGTTTTGTATTTTTCACGTTTAAGACCCCCAGCTTCCCAGCTTCACAGCTTTTTGGCGGACACCCTAATGCAAACACGCACGGTAAAAGGATTGAACGAAAAGAGGTTTAGATTGACAAATTAGCTCATTTGAACATGGAATATTACTAAGAATTATCTATTATTTATTTTTCTCCCCAAAATGTCCGTTATTCTTCTCTTATATAACACTGTAATTCTCGTATTCATTGTAAGCCGGCAAGGGCAATTCAATATCATCCTCATCTATAACATTTACAGTAGCTTGAAAATTTAAGCTTCACGAAATATATATATTACTAGCATTCCCGTACCCGGCATTGCTCGGGTAATGGAATTAGCAGGGGTTAACAGTGCTTGGTGCACCTAGTTTCGAAAATCCCCTATAATAATTACTTATTACCTATAACTTTTTCTAATTTGGGGAGGATCCCGGAGACCCTGGACTCCTTATATATATATATATATATATATGCCTTTTTCCGTAACCGATTTTTAACTGTTATTGACGATCCTTTTAAAATATTGATTATCTTTGCAAACACAGGTCATCCACATTTTATTGTTATACCTATGTTTAAGCTAGAACTTCTTTGTATACAACATTTTTAGTTTTTTTTCTGGTGCTAAAATTATTAGACTGCTTTACGAACTGGCTTTGTAGCAAGCTACATAACATTGGTCGTGTGAAAAAAAAAAAGTCTTCTCTTAAATCGATCCCTGCTACTTTTAATGTCTGTCCTTGTGACTTATTAATGGTTATAGCAAAGCAAACTTTAACAAGAAATTGCACTCTTCTAAATTCAAAAGGATATTCTGCCTGTGATGTTCTTAAAAACTTCGTTTCTAGTTTTGAAAAAATAAAAGCAAAAGACAAAAACATTATGATTTGATTTGAGAAAAGCCTCGAAGAATCACGTGAGAAACAAAAACAATATCAAAATTACAGTTCGCTATCGGCCAAAAGTTGAGATGAAGTACTAAATAATGATTTGAATGGAGGAAAGCCTTCGAAAATAAGGGATTTGAATTTCAATGACAGGTTTTTAATTTCGCAGAAATTAAGGGGGTTTAATTAATTTCTCCCGAACTAATTAAGATTTCGAAAAATCCTTTCTTAGTGGTTACTTTTGTAAT
This sequence comes from Uloborus diversus, assembly GCF_026930045.1. Taxonomy (NCBI): domain Eukaryota; kingdom Metazoa; phylum Arthropoda; class Arachnida; order Araneae; family Uloboridae; genus Uloborus; species Uloborus diversus. The sequence goes on from NC_072740.1 coordinate 113,366,313, forward strand.
CATGCGGACATGCCTGCCAAATTTCAAGTCTGAAGCTTCAGCGGTTTCGGCTGTGCGTTGAAATATATATATATATATATATATATATATATATATATATATATATATATATATATATATATGTTATCTCAGGACATTGATTTTTATATATTAAGATATATATCTTTCTTTTCAACTTTAGGTTTGTTCATATAAAATTAACGAAATTTTCAATTCGCAAAATCATCGATATCTTCATTTTTGCGAAAATAAATGTTTTTACAGTGTAAAAACATTTATTTTCGCAATCTCTTTGAAGTTTAAAACGTTCATCCACGGGACATTCCCGACAGTCAGAAAAAACAAAGGAGTTACTAAATTGGCGGTTATCGCTAATTCATATATACTTTTCTTTTTAAGTCAAGCTCTATTCAATACAAATTTTGGCGAAATATGAAAATTACGATTGCAAACGAATTAATGACGTCAAACACATAGAACGTATGGCGTCAAAATGATATGCCAGAGGTCATCTCGTATTTTTATAAGTCTTATTTCTCATTGCATCCGTTGATGTACTCGCGTAAGGTTTGCACGAGTCAAATTCGTTTGAACCGAATTGTTTCTTATAAAAAAAAAATCTTTATTAAAAAGTAGTTTTCAGAAATCACTACAAACTACTATTTTTTTGTAGCGAACTACTCACTACACTATTTTTTAAAAGTAGTGCGCTACACTACAAACTACTGAAAAATGTAGCTACTAGAGTAGCATCGCTACCTGTAGCGCGCTACTTCCAACTACTGATTGAGATGCATTTTTTGTGTTTTTCACCTTTAAGACCCCCGACTTCAACGCTCCAATGGCGCTGTAGTTAGCGCTTTCCGCCTGAGAGCTAGAGGTCCAGGTTTCGATACACGCTTTGACAAATTGTAATCTTGGCGTTTTTTGTTTTTTTTTTTTTTTTTTTTTTTTTTTTTTTTTGATGCAAAATTCGAAAAAATCTTTTAATATTTTTCTTCAGAAAATAATAGATTTGTACAAGGAACAAAAATTAAGTATGAGCTAATTTTGCTGTCTTTCAAATAAAGCGCAAATTAAATCAGTAACATAAATAAGATGCATGTTTTGTATTTTTTACGTTTAAGACGCGGAGAATCAGAGCTCCAATGGCGCTGTAGTTAGCGCTTCCGGCCGGCGAGCTAGAACTCCAGGGTTCGATACCCGTTTTGGCCGATTGTCCTTTTGGAGTGTTTTTTCTAAATGCAAAATTCGAAAAATCTTTTTTTAATACCTTTTTTTAGACAATAATAGATTTATACGAGGAATAAAGTTCAAATTTGAATTATTTCTGCTTTCTTTCGATTAAAGAGCAATTAAATCAATATTATTAAAGATGCATTTTTAGTATTTTTCATGTTGAAGACCCCTAGCTTCAATGCTCTATGTAGCGCTTTCCGCCTGAGAGCTAGAGGTCCAGGGTTCGATACCCGCTTTGACGAATTGTAATCTTGGCGTTTTTTGTTTTTCTTAATGCAAAATTCGAAAAAAAACTTATTTTTTTAAATACTTTTCTTCAGATATTAATAGATTTGTGCAAGGAACGAAAATGTAGTATGAGCTAATTTTGCTGTCCTCCGAATAAAGTGCAAATTAAATCAGTAACATAAATAAGATGCATGTTTCGTACTTTTCACGCTTAAGACCCCGAGCTTCACAGCTGCTATTTAGAGCTTTGGGCCAGAGAGCAAGCGGTCCAGGGCTCGGTACCCACTTTGGCAGATTGTCCTCTTGGCGTTTTTTTTTTTTTTTTTTTTTTTCTAAATCGAAAAATATTTTTTTTTTAATATTTCTTTTTTAGAAAATAATATATTTATACAAGGAATAAAGTTCAAATTTGAATTATGTCTGCTTTCTTTCGATTAAAGAGCAAATAAATCAATAATATTATTAAGATGCATTTTTTTGTATTTTTCATGATTAAGACCCCGAGCTTCAAAGCTCCTATGGCGGTAAAGTTAGCGCTTTGGGCCGGAGAGCTAGAGGTCCAGGATTCGATACCCCTTTGGGTCAATTGTAATCTCGGCGGTTTTCTTTCTAAATGCAAAATTCAAAAATTCTTTTTTTTTTTAAATATTTTTTTGCAGAAAATAATAGATTTGTACAAGGAACGAAAATTTAGTATGAGCTAATTTTTCTTTATTTCGAATAAAGTGCAAATCAAATCAGTAACATAAATAAGATGCATGTTTTTTATTTTTCACGTTTAAGACCACCAGCTTCACAGCTCCAATGGCGCTGTAGCTAGCGCTTTCGGCCTGAGAGCTAGAGGTCCGGGGTTCGATACCCGCTTTGACGAATTGTAATCTTGGCGTTTTTTTTAATGCAAAATTCGAAAAAAAAACTTTCTTTAAATATTTTTCTTCAGATATTAATAGATTTGTACAAGGAGCAAAAATTTAGTATGAGCTAATTTTGCTGTCTTCCGAATAAAGTGCAAATTAAATCAGTAACATAAATAAGATGCATGTTTCGTACTTTTCATGTTCAAGACCCCGAGCTTCACAGCTGTTATGGTGCTGTGGTTAGAGCTTTGGGCCAGAGAGCAAGCGGTCCAGGGTTCGGTACCCACTTTGGCAGATTGTTTTCTTGGCGCTTTTTTTTTTTTTTTCCTAATTGTAAAATTCGAAAAATCTTTTTTTAATATCTTTTTTTTAGACAATATTAGATTTATACGAGGAATAAAATTCAAATTTGATTTATTTCTGCTTTCTTTCGATTAAAGCGCAATTTAACCAATATTATTGACATGCATTTTTTATATTTTTCACATTTAAGACCCTTAACTATAAAGCTCAAATGGCGCTGTGTGTAGCACTTTCGGCCAGAGAGCTAGAGGTCCAGGGTTCGGTACCGCCTTTCGCAGATTGTTATCTTAGAAGTTTTTTTTTTTTTTTTTTTTTTCCTAAATGCAAAATTCGAAAAATCTTTTTTTTTTTAATATTTTTCTGCAGAAAATAATAGATTTGTAAAAGGAACAAAAATTTAGTATGAGCTAATTTTGCTGTCTTTCGAATAAAGTGCAAATTAAATCAGTAACATAAATAAGATGCTTCTTATGTAATTTTCCCGTTTAAGACCCCGAGCTTCAAAGCTTCAATTTCGCTGTGGTTATCGCTTTCAGCCAGAGAGCAAGCAGTCCAGGGTTAGGTACCCGATTGCCCGATCGTCCTCCTGGCGATTTTTTTTCTAAATGCAAAATTCGAAAAATCTTTTTTTTTTTTTTTTAGCAATCACAATTGCTTATTGTTCTCAATTGACCGTCCTTGATGTTGTGGTTCCTTTTCATACCTTGGACCAGGGGCCTCTGCAGCACCACCGCCCACCGGCGCGGCTCCTCTTGTCCTGAGAGCTGATCCCCCAGAATCCACTTCTGCTGGATGGTTGCGTCCATGTCCTACACACACATGCTCATACATATTCACATTCACACACACATCGACGTGCACACACTTAAGCCTACAAACACACACACTTACCTTTACACACATAACCAACCAGGAGGAGAGATATGCTTGGGAGAGGGGCCGTTTCTAGAAACAATAACTCCAATGACTAGAGTCTTGTCGCAACTCGTGATTGCGAAAAACATAATTCGAGTTCGAAGTTTCAGAATTTAAATTAGAGTTGATTGGGGAAGTGGAGGTCACAGGCGTTTATTTAATATTCTTCTTCAGAAAATAATAGATTTGTACAAGGGACAAAAATTTAGTATGAGCTAATTTTGCTGTCTTTCAAATAAAGGGCAAAATAAATCAGTAACATAAATAAGATGCATGTTTTGTGTTTTTCACGTTTAAGACCCTAAGCCTCAAAGCCCAAATGGCGCTTTCGGCTAGAGAACAAGCGGTCCCGGGTTCGATACTCGCTTTGGCCGATCGCTCTCTTGGCGTTTTTTTTTCCTTCTAAATGCAAAATTCGAAAAAAAAATTATTTTTTTTTTTTAAATAATAGAGTTATACAAGGAATAAAGTTCAAATTTGAATTATTTCTTCTTTCTTTCGATTAAAGCGCAATTAAATCAATAATATTGTTGAGATGCATTTTTTGTATTTTTCACGTTTAAGAACCCGAGCTTCAAAGCTCCAATGGCGCTGCGGTTAGCGTTTTCCACCGGAGAGCAAGCGGTATAGGGTTCGATACCCGCTTTGGTCAATTGTCCTCTTGGCCTTTTTTTTTCCTAAATGTAAAATTTGAAAAATCTTTTTTTTAATAAATTTTTTTATTAAAATAATAGATTTATACAAAGAATGAAGTTCTAATATGACTTAATTCTGCTGTCTTTTGATTTAATGTGCAAATTAAAACAATATAATTGAATTGCATTTTTTGTATTTTTCACGTTTAAGACTTCGAGCTTCAACACTTCAGTGGTGCGGTGGTTAACGCTTTCGGCCGGTTCTCCCTGTAACGCCGAAACACGTGTTTGCTGTAATCTGCAATTTGTGCTTTCTTAACGTTGTTTTTTCTTACTTTAACCTTTCAGGGGTTTCCACAAAAAATGTCATGCTTTAAGGGAAGGGGTTGAATTAGTGAAATTGTCATGGGTTCTGTGTTGTATGGTTTGTGACAAAGTGAGAAGTGGTAAAATGAAGTAAAAAAAGGTTGAGAATTTTCAAAATATTTTTAAAAAGTCAGATATTTTTAAACAGCCTCTTATTGATAGTCGGAGTGTCGGTTAGTGACTTGTGACAACTTGCGAGTTACGTAGTATTTTTCATAGTAGGTAGGGTGTAAGGTAAAAATTTACCAACTGTGACAAAAGATAAAGATGGCCTTAATGATTGAAAATAAGTGAAATTGTTAGACAGCCTCTTAGGGGCTGTCCTCATTAATGATCATGCTTACAAGGGATATGATTGGTTAGTAAAATTGTGACAGTTTGTTAGTTATGTGGTACGTGACAAAAAAGGGAGGAAGAAAGGTGAAGTTTCTATCTTTGTAACAACAGGGTAGAAGGTTAAAAAATTGTGAGACATTTACAGACAACCTTTCAGAGGTTTCCACAAAGATTGTAATGCTTTAAGGGAAGGGGTTGAGTTAGTGAAACCGTCACAGCTTCTGAGTTACATGGTTTGGAACAAAGTGAGAAGAGGTAAAGTGAACTAAAAAAAGTTGGAGTGTTTTCAAAATATTTATAAAAAGTTTTATATTTTTAAACAGCCTTTTACTGATAGGGGGAAGTGCGTTAGTCAACATGTGACAACTTCCGAGTTATGTGGCATTGGGTTACTACTATTATTGGGTTATTACTCGATTTGCTGTAGTGTAAAAATTTTTTAGTTGTGATAAAAGGAAAATAAGGCCTCAATAATTGAAAATAAGCGAAATTTTTTGAGAGCCTCTTAGGGTTACCTCATTTAATATCATGCTTACAAAGGAGATGGTTGAGTAGTGAAATTGTGACAGCTTGTTATTTATGTGGTGCGTGACCAAATATTTAAAAAAATGCTCGATATTTTTAGAAAGCCTCTTCTTGATAGTGGGAGTGTAGTTTAGTCAAAATGTGAAAACTTGTGAGTTATGTGGCATTTAACATTGTAGGTTACGTGTAAGATGAAAATTACTAAAGGAAAATACACCTTCAGGCCTTTACAAAAGGAAAATAAGGCCTCTATATTTGAAAATAAGTGAAATTTATAGACAGCCTCTTAGGGATTGTCCTCAAGTAATATCATACTTACAAAGGAGATGATTGGCTAGTGAAATTTTGACAGCGTGTTAGTAATGTGGCATGTGACAAAGTAGTGAGGAGGTAAGCTGAAGTTTCAACCTTTGTGAAAAGAGGGGAGAGTTTAGAAAATATGTGTGACATTTACAGACAACCTTCAGGGGTTTTCCAAAAAAAATGTCATTCTTTCAGGGAAGAGGTTGACTTAGTGAGATTATTACACAACTTCTGAGAAATATGGTTTGTAACAAAGTGAGGAGAGGTAAAGTGAAGTGCAAATAGGGGACGAGTTTTCAAAATATTAAAAAAAAAGTGTTTGATATTCTTAAACAGCCTCTTACGGATAGGAGGAGTGTGGGCTAGTGAAAATGTGACAATTTGAGAGCGATGTGGCATTTGACATAATAGGTAGCGTGCAGGCAGAGTAGAAATTAATAGTTGTGATCAAGAAGAAGGTCTTAATAATTGAAAATAATTGAAATTTATACACAGTCTCTTACGGGTTGTCCACAAGTAATATCATGCTTGTTAGAGAGACGATTGGTTAGGGAAATTGCGACGGCTTGTGTGTAATATAGTATTTGACAAAGTAGGGAGGGGGTAAGGTGAAATTTAAACCATTGTGACAAGAGATTAGAAGGTTAAAAATTATATGTGACAGTTTTACAGACAACCCTTAAAGTGTGTTTCAAAAAAATGTGATGCTTTAAGTGAAAGGGTTGAGTTAGTGAAATTGTCACAGCTTCTGAGTTATATGGTTTGGGACAAAGTGGGGAGGGGTAGCGTGAAATGAAAAAAGGGGGAGAATTTTAAAAAAAAATTTTTTAAATGTTTGATGTTTTTAAACCGCCTCTTATGGATAGGTGAAATGTGGGTTTGTGAAAATGGGACAACTTGTGACTTACGTGGTATTTGACTTAGTAAGTATGTTGTAAGGCAGAAATTTAACAGTTGTGCCAAAAGAGAAAGATGGCCTTAATAATTGAAAACAATTGAAATTTATAGACAGTCTCTTAGGGGTTGTCCACAAGTAATATCATGCCTACTAGGTTAGGCATGATAGATTGGTTAGTGAAATTGTGATAACTAGTGAGTAATGTGGTTATCGACAAAGTAGGGGGGGGAGGTGAAGTTTCAACCTTTGTGATAAGAGGGGAGAAGGTTAGAAATTATGTGTGACATTTACAGACAACCCTTCAGGGGTGTTCCAAAAATGTCATGTTTTAAGGTAAGGGACTGAGTTAGTGAAATTATCACAGCTTCCGAGTGATATGGTTTGTAACAAAGTGAAGAGGTCAAGTGAAGTGAAAATAAGGGATGAGTTTTCAAAATATTACAAAAAGTTTTTGATATTTCTATACAGAACCTTACAGGTATGGGGAGTGTGGGGTAGTGAAAATGCGACATTTTGTGGGTTACGTGGCATTTGGCATAGTAGGTAGGGTGTAGGGTAAACATTTACTAGTTGTGACAAAAGGAAAAAAGGCCTTAATAATTGAAAATATGTGAAATTTGTAGAAAGCCTCTTAGAGGTTGTCTTTAAGTAATCTCATGCGTACAAGGGAGATGATTAGTTAGTGAAATTCTGACAGTTTGAGTATTGTGGTAGGTGACAAAGTAGGGAGGAGGTAAGGGAAAATTTCAACCTTTGTGACAAGAGGAGAGAAGGTTCAAAAATATGTGCGTTATTTACAGACAACTTCAGGGGTGTTTCACAAAAAAGACATGCTTTCAGGGAAAGAGTTGAGTTAGTGAAATACTTGAAGCTTCTGAGTTACCGTAAAATGCCAAGGACCACTTTTCGATGTTTTCAATGAAAATTCCGTGTACATTTTTTATTTAGAAATTTGAGGACTTTAGCAATAGTAGCTATACATCTCGTTTTTCGAATGAAATGGTTAAACAAATCTAAGTCGGAAATAAGTGGAAAGAGATTTTTTTCTCCATGACACCATAGTTGAACCTCTGCGGGGTACAACTATGAGCCACCTTATTTTAGCCTAGAAAACACATTGAAAACTTGATCTAGCCTATAGTTGTCTGAGACTACACGTTGTCCTCTGCTTGAAACTGTATAAAGAATTTTTTAGGCCATCATTTACGTTTTTTTTTTTTTTTTGAGCAATCACGATTACTTATTGTTCTCATTTGACTGTTTTGGCGTGCTATCATTTTATTTTCCCACCAGCACCCTCTGCCAGCACCACCGTCGAACCGTTCCTCATGATGCTGCTCCTATAGCGAAAACCGCCTCCAGGTTGCGTCAATATCCTACACACACGCGCATACAAACACACACCTACACACACATACACACACGAACGCCTACACACACGCGCGTACAAACACAGCACTGCATACACAACATGCACACACATGCATGCATACACACACACACACACACACGAACGCCTACATACACATACCCGTACACACACAGCACTGCGTACACAACATGCACACACATGCTTACATACACACACACGCACGCACCCACACACATGCGCCTACACAAATACACACGCGCATACATACACACACACGCTCGTGATTGCGAAAAACATAATTTGAATTCAAGATGCCAAAAATTCATTTTTTTTTTTTTTTTTTCAATTTTTTAAGACTTAATCGTCGTCTCGAGTGATTAATAAAGTTCAACATGGTAAACGCAGGTAACGTTCTCTATTATCTGCCGATGTTTTGATATAAAAACTTTTGAAAACTAGAAAAAACTCACCAACTAAAGGCTGGGTACCTATACTTAATTCTCAGAAAATATGTAGGTCTGACAAATTTTAAACGAAATAAAAAATTTAAAGAAATTGAAAACTGAAACGCAAAATCATTTTTTATTCTAATTTTCATCAAAATAAATAATTATTAAAAATTATCCCAGTTTGCATTTGGTCCGGATTTCAGTCAGCACCTTCTTCAAAAACTCCTATAAGTACGGGCGATAGGGCGACCCCCAAGCTTTGTGTCTTTTATTGACATTATATACAATAACTAATGCAAAATATGACGAAAGCATCCCTAGAGCTAATAAAATGAAGCTCCAAGCCCCTAAAAACCGTGAAAAATAGGTGGCCCATTGTTGTACTTCAACATTCCTATTTACGATAAATGTTCAGAGCTTGTGAAAACTATGCAACATTTTAAGTCAACAAGCGGCTTTATTCATAACTGACAAATTAGTAAAGCAAAACTGAACTTACCAGATCTTAGAAAACAGTTTAAGTGGTCTGCCCAAAAGAGACTCTTGGCTCCTCCACGAGTGAATCGAATCACGCACAAAGAACGACTAAGATATCTAAAGTATACAAAAACAATGACAATCTCTGATAATGCGTCTTTAGCTACCTAAATGGTTACACTACCTGATGATTTTTTTATTTTTTTTGGAGCTCGTAAGTTCGAAAATGAGGCTACTAGGGAGCAAAATCATCGCCATGGCAAGAGCGGCCCATTGTTGCCCCCTTGGCACAAAGTTGTACATTTTTACAGTCTATGGTTTGTGACGAAGTGGAGAGGGGTAGCGTAAAGAGAAAAAAGGGGGAGACTTTTCAAAATGTTTTTAAAAATGTTGATATATTAGACTTCCCAGGACCGAACCGGACCGTTAAAACGGTCCGGACGATTACACAAAACTGGCCCTTAGCTCAGTGGCAAATATACCGTCTCCTGTCCCCCATTTACACAATCTTGCAAGTTTAAAAGTTTTTTAAACACAGTAAACGAACGCAGGGTCGCTGCAAGTTCAAAACTCGGGGAGTGTGAGTTTGTCGACTCATCAATTTTTAACGCATTTTAACGGAGAGAGAGATAGAGCGAAATAGATTTCAGCTCCTATTTTAAGAGGGTTTCATTACGAGATTGAAGTTCTAGCATCATAAACCTAATCGTAAGTGTAGTATTCTCTCAGGTAGAGGGAATTCGAGGGTCACCGCCTCCCCCAAAATTTTCCGAAATTGTAGTTTTATAAACGCTGTTTTAGACAATCTGTAGTAGTGCTGGGGGGTTAGGGAATCCAAGGTCCCTCGTCCGGTATTTTTTTTTTTTTTTTTTAAGTTGAAATTTTGAAATCACGCGAGCAGACTTCGATTATGACAGAGGGAGTCTGGGATCTCCATCTGAAAATTTTCGAAATTGTAGCTTTAAAATCGCAGTTTCAGACGATCTTTGGTGGTCTAGGGGGGAGGGGGAGAAGTATAGAATCCTTTTCTGAGAATCTTTATGGAAATGTGCCGAAAGTAGTGTCTTTTTGAAATTTGAAAGTTTGGAACTTGAAATTAGTCTATCTTTTGTACTGTTCGTGAAAGGACAGGTTTAGAAGCCCCGACACTTTTTCGAACCTGTAATTCCAGAAACGCAGTTTTAGATGATCGTCAATGATATTAGGAGAAGAGGAGGTTGAAGAGCTCTCCCCCAGAAATTGCTTAGAGACGATCTTTAATGATGGGGAGGGGCATTTGTAAAGTTTACGGGGGTTCGCTATCCTGGGAGTTTTTGAAATTGAAGTCTAAAATACGCAATTGTAGGTTGCATTTGTGGGGTTCGGGTACTCTCCCCCGGAATTCTTTGCAAGTCTGACTTCAAATGATGAAGGTGAAGGGAAGTTTCTAGTCTTCTTTATTGAAATTGATTTTTTTACAGTTGTTGGTTGCAATTGTGGGATTTGGAAATTCTCCCCCGGAATGCTTCCAAAATCGAAGCGTCAAACAAACACACTTGTAATGCTACCTTTGGTAACGTAAAATGAAGGAATAATGTTTATCCTCTTATTTATTCTGATTATTGTTAAAACTGGTGGAAAATTCATGTTCTATATATCTTCTTCAAAACCATTGAACAGCTTTGGTTTGTTTGTACAGTCTAGTTTTTTTTTTCCCATTCATTTAGGACATAAAGCCATCTGTGGCCCCAACTAAAAGAACTTTTAACATTTTTGACTGGTGTAATGTACTTTACAGTAGGACATTTTTCAACTTTTTTCAATGTGAATATCATACCTCCTGAATCTCTTGCTTATTTATTTTTTCCCACATTCAAACATTTGTCTTGTATATTCATTGCAGTATTTACAAAATCTCCCACTGTACTTTAACGTTTTTTTTTTTTTTTTTTCATTTAAAACATATTTCGATTTTCGGTGGCTCCTGTGTTTTTTCCATTTAGCTGTGATTTTCGCGATAATATTTTATCTAAACAGTTAAAGATATAAATATGTCGTGACCTTTTTAAGCTATTAATTTTATTCTTCAATTCATTTTTTCAAACTGAATTTTGCTACGAATTAACACTATACATACTAGTCTTTTTTTGTTGGAAAAAGATTGAAACTTACGTTCGGGAATCGTTAATTAAATAATCTGAATAATACAGAATTTTGGATGATTCGGCATCAAGATTAAGACACTATTTTTTTAAAATTTTGCAGAATAGATACTCTTTGTTACTTATATAAATTCAATTTATTCATTTATTATTAATATTTTAATTTTATAAGACTGCGAAGGCCTTTCTTTTTTTAAGCATCGCTAAAATAGAATTGGAACGGAATTCGGAAAAAGGGTGGGGAGGTAGCACCATATATATGGCTTCGAAGTCGACCCTGATGTACACTCAGGGCCGACGAGAGGTCATGCCAACCTAGTCGGAAACTAGGAGCCCGCCTCGGAATCTCAGTCGTATAAGTTTTAAGTTTTAATGAGGATAAAGGGCAGGAAAATCAACAGCCTTTTGCTATCGTTGGCCCTGAGTCTGAGAACACTCAAAAAGTACCTCATGAGCAATCCTGATATTAAATCTGTATCCAATACCTGATTGCCTCCCATGCCTCTATTAAACATAGGCCTGGCGCAGACGCCACCAAATTTGACGGTGGTCCTTCAAACTTGCATTTATCAAGAGAGTGTTGCAAGTTAAAAAAAATAGAGATTAACCACGAATCGCAGCCGGCGCCGCCACCAACCGGCAGTTCGGGTGCTCGCCCGACCGCCCAAATGCTTAGCCCGGCCCTGGTTATACAAGCTGTTTATATAGATGTGGTTGACTTAAGTTCGCGCATTTTTGCTAAAGGTCAAGCATATGTAGCTTTAAGCCGAGTTAGGTCCCTAGAGGGATTAATAAACAGTAGTTTAGTCCACCGCAAGTTACTCAATAATAGTCACGATATAAACTCTCGCAATGAAATGACAAGATTGTAAAATTTACCGTCTTATAATCATAATAACTAAGTCAATGAAAATTAACTAAAAAGTGTAATAATATAAAAATAGTTATTAAATAAAAACAAAAAACCCGACTGCATAAAAACCGTAAAGACTAAAAAGAAAATAAATGAGCCCAGTAGTTTAGAATGTTATTAAGTACTACTGAATAACTAACACCATTGAAATAGTTTTATAATCGATACACACGTAAGACAAATCAAATTCGAAAGTAGAAGAGAAGGATCAACAGTCGGGGCCCATTTCATTCTGACCAATCAAGGAACACCTTAAAATTTGAATGGGCCTCTACTGTTGATCCTTCTATTCTGCTTTTGAATTTATGATGTCTTATGTATGTAACGATTATAAAACTATTTCAATGGTATAGTTATTCAGTAGTACTCAATAACACTCTAAACTACTGGGCTCATATTTTTTTCTTTTTAGTTGTTTTGGGTTTTGCGCAGTCTGTTTTTTTGTTTTAATTTAATAATATTTTTTCTTAGTATTTTCAGGTAGAGGGTTGATCAGAATTTGGAAATATAACAAAATAACGTAATTAATAGGGTAACAGGACGTAGTTTTAGCCATTGAGAAGAGATAAAATGGAGGGAGTGAAGACTTTCGTGAACGGAAGATCCCAAGTCACGTGATAGATTTTAATGCGAAGCACAGGAAGAAATCAGGTTTCTTTCGCTACTCTCACGCAAAACGTGTCAACCATTCATCATTGTTGAGTCACGTGATTTGGGGCTTTGCCTCAGCTTTTGCTAAGCCAATGATTGGACTTGCTCCCTCCATTTACTAATTCCTGCTCTAAGGTTTTAGTCAATGAAATTTTGAGAAGGAATGATCACTTGTTCGCATCGAAATTGCAAATTTCGACCTCAAAACAGACAAAGAAATTCATAAGTAAAAAAATAATCTCTGTACTTTAAAAAAAATAAGTATCGTCAAAGAAATTGAAAGGAAGTCTGTGGCGGGACTGCGTCCCGGAGACCCCCAAAGCACTTACAGCCTTGAAATATGGTACGAAAATACTTCGAACTCCGGGGTTTGCACCTGGGTCTTTTTATATTAAAGATTGAATTAGTTTTTTAAAGTTAATTGTTTAAGTAAAAATTTGACGTAACTTGTCTATTCAAGGGATTAAAGATTTCCCACACCCCTTAAATTCCATTTCGTTCGAAACAGTTTATTTTTCTGCATCAAATAAAGCTTGTTCTAACAGTCTGAATTAATTAGAACAGCATATATGGGTCATTCTTCAAAAAGTAAATTTTCTGACACACGCCTTTTACAGAGAAAACGTTAACGAACAATTCATTTAACAATGATTTTTAATTTAATCAAAAATATAGCTATTTAAACCTGCCAGAAAGTTTTTAATAATAATTTTTATTTTAATATATTTTTGGTTCACAACATGTGAATTCTCACCTCCGTGGTATGTCACACACCTTGAGTGACTGTTTATGTTGCTTAATAACTTGTTTAATTAAAAGCATAAACTTATTTTTTTACTTATTCCTTTCACAAGTGTCTCAAATACGAATTGTTTAAGTACATTTAATTTTTTAACTTAGTTCGTTTTAGAAATAAAAGGAGTCATGTCACACAATAAATTCTCACCTCCGTGAACTTGAATTTCAGGGATGTAAATTAACGTAAAAAAAATGGAGTGAACAATTGTAGTGACGAAGAAAAAAAAATCCTTGAAAATTAGGCCTTATCTATTAGGCCTATATTAATGGAAGTATCCTCACCTTCGTGAATATCACCTCCGTGACAGACCTTATCAATGTCATTATTTCCGAGGTGAAAATAACTGATGGAGGGGAAATACATCAATAATAAACATTCTATTTCATGGAACGCAGATATCAAGTTTAATGGGCTGAGCTCATCAAATGCTGCTGAACTATTACTAAAGGTGGCCCTTCTTTGACGTTCAAAAATCAATCGAAAATGAAGCGCTTACAGCAAGCGGTCAAAAGAAACTTCTGCTTTCGGAAAAATTAAACAGTGTTTAACGAAACATTGTTGCACAGGTTTTTTTTCTTTTTAAATTTACTTTAAAATCAATGGGTGGTTGCTGTACATATTTCTTCCATGGGATTATTAGTACCTTGAAAACAAGAGTTAATAAAAAAAAACTCATTTACATATTTGTTTTTTCCGACCCAAAATCGGTAAGAAATGACTATTTAAAACCAGGATGCACACAAAAAGTTCTTTTTTGCTGAGTAGTGTAATTAAACTTGACATGTACTACTAAATTAGAAAAAAAAAATGTGTAAAAGATTTCAGCTAAATAGAAAATCCACATTACCTACCTTTTCGTAACAAACGCTGTTTTCTCAATGCGTAATTCCCTTCACACATAACAGAGGACGAATTTTTCCTTGTATACTGACTCTACGAATTTTAGTAAACAACGTTTACCGAATTCTTTGTGTGGTGACGACCAGTTTCCTTTCTTTGCATCTGCAGAGAAGGAACATACGTTTATCTCAGTAACAGTGTAGACAAGTAGTGACGGGTTACTTTCCTTGCATTTAAACTCTGTCGGTAAAGAAAATACATTTACAGAAGTTAATTAGCCTTTAGTAATAAAAATAACACTATGGGGCAAAAAAAATTAAAAAATAAAAATTAATAAAATGCTTCTTGTCGATTCCTATGCAACATGACACCCCTGAATCCACATGATCCAATGACTCCTCCCCACCCCCTTAGGTTTTTTTTTTTTTATGTGAAACTTTTTATTGAAATTCTGATCCATAACCTTTTTGTGCGACGGAAGAGTCGTAGTCGTTTTTTAACTGTTGCCAAAAAAATTGCAGTAATTAGAGAATTCAAATAATTCCGCTTTTTAATTGTTATCAAAAAAACAAAAACAAATAATTAAATCTAAATTTGGTTTTCTTAAGAAGTTTTAAAAAATAATAATTTCAAAGCTGAACATAAGCAAAGATATATTTGCGGCGATTGGACAGTTTAAACTTTTTAAAAAATGCAGGTTTTGATGATTTCTTTTACTCTAATCATGTCTTTTGTTTAAAAGTGTAATCCACATTGGCTAACTTCAGTCTTGAAAATAGTTTTCTCGTTGCTTATCTATTTTCTTCATTAAAAAGTACAATTTTGTTGTGAATATGACTAAGTCAGGAGCAGAAAAACTAAGAGCGTGGCGTGAGAGAAAAGGTGAAGGTGAAGTGGAAGTTCAGAACGCAGAAGAAAGGAAAAATAAATGTTCCAATTCTATTGTGTGTCTTTACGATGCTTTTTTTTTTTTTTTTTTTTCAGTCGTGGAAACTAGGACATCAAACGAATTATGTAAATGGTTTTTTTTTTTACCACAAAAGTTTTAATGCAAAGAAAACAACCTTTTAGTACAAATGCAACTCATATGCTGATAAAAAATTTTGATTACAAATGAACATAGGTATGCTTATAATGTAACATTAATGTGTTAATTAAAATTTCTGGAGATACATCTTACTCCTTTCCTTTCCCCTCCCCTCCCCTCCATTGTATTACCTTTAACAATCACTTTTTTAAAGCTGGACAAAGCGAATGGGGGGGGGTGTTGTTGGCACCTCTGATTTTCCTGAAACTTTCAGAATAGATTACTAGTAAAATGATAAGGAGTGAAGCTTCTTTTCTCTGAAGACTTGTTGGGGGGGGGGGGGTCAAAGTTTAAGGTCATGAATATATGATGCTAAATAGTATGACAGTTTTACTTCAAAAGGATTTCGATTGACCCATGCCAATTTTTTATAGATGTTAATACTATTTGACACAAGCTAGCATAAATAATTTTGTATCTCATGCATGGGGCAGGTGTCAATTGAAAAGGCTATTGTCGTGACTTTTTTTTTTACCTTGTTTGTACAAAATATATCTACAAAAGCCGCGAGTGACCCTCAGAAATACGCATAGGATTACTTACTAACCATAGTACTCTTGGCTTTAGTAGTCAAACAGACTTAAAATTGATGGTTTTCAATAAAAAAGCAAGTGTCGGGGTCAATATGTCTGTGCGCGACGCATCAATAATTTTGTGATACAGCTGTACTTATAGCCCATGTGGTGTAATTTCAGGTCAAGGATAGAAACCCATGGCATCTAATCAAATTCTTTAATTACACAGTGTCAAAGTTCATAATTTAGAACAAAAAAGATTCAAAGTTTTAGGTCAATTGCTCTAAAAGGTTAGAAACTTATGATTCAATCAGCTTTCCAAATTTAATGGTTTAAAAAATGATCATTTCAGTATTAAAGTGCGCCTTTTCACGAGTTTACATGCGTGTTACGCGGTCCAGGGTTCGATACCCGCTTTGGACGACTGTCCTGTCAGCGTTTTTTTTTTCTTCTTCTAAATGCAAAATTTGAAAAATATTTTTTTTATATAGAAAATAATAGATTTATACATGGAATAAAGTTTAAATTTGAATTATTTCTTTTTTCTTTCGATTAAAGCGTAATTAAATCAATAATATAATTGAGATGCATTTATTGTATTTTTTATGTTTAAGACCCCTACCTTCAAAGCTCCATTGGCACTGTGGTTAGCGCTTCCGGCCGTAGAGCTAGAGATCCAGGGTTCGATACCCAATTTAGCCGACTGTAAACCCGGCGGTTTTTTTTTTTTTTTTTTTTGAAAAAGAAAAATTTTTAACGAAGAAATCTGTTTTTTTTTTTCTTCAAGTATTAATAAATTTGTAAAAGGAACAAAAATTTAGTATGAGCTAATTTTGCTGTCTTCCGAATAAAGTGCAAATTAAATCAGTAACATAAATGAGATGCATCTTTCGTACTTTTCACGTTTAAGACCCCGAGCTTAACAGCTGCAATGGTGCTGCGGTTAGAGCTTTGGGCCAGAGAGCAACCGGTCCAGGGTTCGGTACTCACTTTGGCAGATTGTCCTCTTGGCGTTTTTTTTTGTTCTAAATGCAAAATTCGAAAAATCTATTTTTAATACCTTTAAAAAATCGTATTTTCAAAAGTTCTCGACGGAATAAAATAATTAATGCGTAAAATTAAGGAGAAAAGTACCAAGTTTTTTTTTTTGTTACCAACAGCCAGAAACAGCCATGCCTCCCAGAATTGAAACAACGCATTTCTGCAGCATTACAAACCATTAACAGAGATATGTTAGAAAATGTGTGGAATGAACTAGATTATCGAATGGACGTATGCCGTGTGACAAGAGGGTTCCATATCGAACATTTATAAGGTAAAAAAAACTTGGTTACTTTTGTCATTAATTTTACGCATTAATTATTCTATTTCGTCGAGAACTTTTGAAAATACGATTTTTTAAAATCGGGTCCATCATTTATAGACACCCTGTATTATGGAAGATGAACTAAAATTAGCAGGAGTTTTAAAAAACGTTTACCTAGTTTCATCTACTTCTTACAAACTTTGCTAAATTTGTTGCAAAGTTTACGGAGTTTTTTTATTGTAGAATGGATTGGAGCTCAGGTTTCCATAGATGGCTGTTCGTTCACGCGAGAGAAGAAGGAGCTAATGTTGAGAGCAAAATGGAGCGCACCAAAAAGTTAAGTGACCGAAAATTTAAAATCCTTTGTTTTACGAAAAGTGGCCATCTTAGTAAAATTATTCAACCTCCAAAACGGATGAAAAGATGATTGTTCTCCGTCGGTAATTTCTGAGAAAATAACTATGATCACAATTTTTTTTTATAAAAAAATCTATTTTCCGTTACACAAATATGAGTGACTCAAACTTCTTGTAAAATGTATTTTTCTTTTAAATAATTAGTTTCTTCTGCAAACAAACGCATTTATTTAGCTATAGTTAGCTCTTGAATTTTAAATAGGGAAAACGGTTGTAACACATTGAAACAAACTGATCAGTACTCAAAAATGAATTTAAGAGAACTCTGGATGCGTAAAAGAGGTTTCCACAGCTTGGAAATACGAAAAGCTACAAGACTGTTGAGAAAAGAGGAAAAAAGTTCCAAAATGTGGTCCGAAGTAGCCCACGTTTACGGTACCTCTATAAAATGCCATCCCATTCAAAGACAATCGGGAGGGGACAATTTGAAAAATCAATTAAGTTGACATGGAATGACTTTAATGTAACATTTTGCACAAGTCACCTGCATCTTTCGCTGTAGTCTAACATTTTTTTATTTTTTATTTATTTATTTATTTTTTTTTTTTTTTTTGACGCATTTTTTTGAATATTTATGCTTTTACTCTGAGCTTTAATTCATCTGTTCAAAAAAAAAAAGAAAGATGAAGGTGAATTGTGCATAAATTGTTATATTTGAGTCATTCCATGTCAACTGAATTGATTTTCCAAATTGTATCTTCCAGATCGTCTCCGAATTAGATGAATTTTTATAGAGGTATAGAGATAGATGCCTTTGGAACTAACGTAATATTTTAACTTTCAGCTTCCATGATTCAAATTCTCACGATCTACGATCTCCAAAAGATAGTGCTCCAAAATGTCGAATCAGCTTTGTGAGACGAATTGCCATATCTCGGTTAATATTGATTAAAATTTTATTACACTGGAAGCGTGAAATTTTGGAGTTTAAAGTACATTTGGCTGTTGATATGTTCTCGTATTTTTGTGAATTTCAGCTCATTACATTTGTGTAGCACGCATGTAAACGTGTGGAAAAAACGAACTTTCATACTGAAATCATTTTTGAGATCATTAATTTGAGGAAGCTGACTGAATCTCATGATTTTCTGACATGAGCCTAACTCTACACTACGTAGAGTATAATTACAGTTCTTGCTCAAAGTTATTGATTCAGGCCTTTTAGAGTAATTGTCAGAAAGCTTAGATTCATCTTTGTTCCAAATTTTCAACTCTGACTCTGTGTATTAAAAAAATGATAACTTGCCATGAGTTTCTACCCTACACCTAAAACTACACCAAATTGAATATAGTGGCAAAAGGAAAAGAAGGCCTTAATAATTGAAAATAAGTGTGAAATTAATAGACAGCCCATTAAGGGTTGTTCACAAGTAAAATCATGCTTACTAGGGAGATGATTGATTAGGGAAATTGTGACAACTTGAGTGTAATGTGGTATGTGACAAAGTAGAGAGGGGGTAAAGTGAAATTTCAACTTTTGTGACAAAAGGGGAGAGGGTAAAAAATTGCGAGACATTTACAGACATGGGGTGTTCCACAAAAAAGGCATGCTTTCAGGAAAGGGGTTGAGTTAGTGAAATTGTCACAGATTCTGAGTTGTATGGTTTGTGACAAACTGAACAGAGGTAAAGTAAAAAAAGGGTTTTCAAAATATTTTTAAAAATGTTTAATATTTTATGCAGCCTCTTACTATTAGGGGGAGTGTGGGTTGAACAAAATATGACAACTTGTATGTTATGTGGCATTTGACATAGTAGATACGGTGCAGGATAAAAATTTACTAAATGTGGCACAAGGAAAAGAAAGCCTTTATAATTGAAAATGAATATGAAATTTATAGGCAGCTCCTTAGTGGTTGTCCAAAAGTAATATCATGCTTACTAGGGAGATGCTTGATAGGGATATCGTAATAGCTTGTGAGTAATGTGGTATGTAAGAAAGTAGGGAGGGGTAAGGTGAAGGTCCTACCATTGTAACAACAGGGGAGAAGGTTAAAAATATGTGCGAAATTTACGGAAAACTTCAGGGGTGTTCCAGAGAAAATGTCATGTTTTCAGGGAAGGGGTTGAGTTTGTGAAATTTTCACAGCTTCTGAGTTACATGGTTTTTGACAAAATGAGGAGAGGAAAAGTGAAGAGAAAAAATGGGCGAGTTTTCAAAATATTAAAAACATTTTTGACTTTTTAAGCCACCTTTTACAGATAGGGAGAGTGTGGGAAAATGAAAATGTGACAACTTGGGAGCTATGTGGTATTTGACATAACAGGTAGGGTGCAAGGTAAAAAGTTACCAGTTGTGACAAAAGAGAAATATGCCCTTAATAATTAAATCATGTAAAATTTATACACTCCTGTTTCTGAAAATTGCAACACCACGATGGACTTACGCGAGTGAGCTGAAAATTGCAGGAAATGTAAAGTAGGGCATGATATGCAAATGATTAGAATTGCAGAATTATAATTTTACCAGTAGCGCATGCGTAGGCTGAGCAGCACCCTCTGAATGGCGGATCGAACCGAATATAAATAGACGGCTGTAGCAAGGCGTGTATGATTATCGGTGGTTATATGCTAGAGTAAAGGTTAACTGAATCTTTACTTTGCCTCTTCGACGAAAGAAAGCGAAATTTGAGCAAATTTCGGAGTTTGAGCGGGGCAAAATCGTTGGCTTTCGTGAAGCTGGATTGTCTTATCTTGCAGTAGCCGCTCGTGTGCAGCGTAACAGCAGCACAATCATGCGTGTTTGGAAGCAGTAGACGGACGAGGGTCGGACAGCTCGGAAATCCGGGAGTGGACCCCGAAATGCGACGTCGGCTCGCGATGACAGACACCTGGTGCGTCTGGCACTGACGGACCGCACAGCTTCTTCTAGACAGTTGGCAGCGCAGAGGTCAACAGCTACAGTTGTTTCATTGTGTGCTTCATCAATTCGGAGACGTCTACTGCAGCGTGGGCTGCGCGCAAGGATTCCTTAATACAGGATTCCTCTCACGCGAAACCATCGCCGCTTGCGGCTACAATGAGCCAATGTGCACAGGAGCTGGCGTGCTGATTAGCAGCAGGTCGTCTTTTCTGACGAATCCCGCTCCAATTTGTGGCACCATGATGGTTGAATTCGTGTCAGGCGCTATGCCGGTGAACGGCACATCCCGGAGGGCATTATCGAACGCCACAGTGGACGAACACCCGGAGTTATGGTCTGGGGTGCCATAGCATATCATGGGTGATCACACATGCTACGAATTGAGGGCAATTTGAACACTACCCGATACTATTCCTATTCCGAGTCACAACTGACTACAACTGTATTTATGTCGAGGACTGCATACTAAGTGCCTTGCCTCCATTATTTTATATACCGATAGATGACAGCACCATCACCGGATCGAACAGTTAATGAGAATTTAGAACTAGTCCAAGAGCTAATAGCTACCTGGTGCACCCCCAGCGGTATCGTTTCACTTGGAGGACATTGAGACCACGAGCATATTTAACGTCGCCCAGTCCCCTTTAATGACGAGGGTGGGTCTTCGACCAGCGAGGATCGAACCCGAGACCCTCCGGCCCCGAGTCCAATGCCTTACCGATCGGGTTACCACGGCCCCAGTACCCGATACATAAACGAAGCTTTACAGCCCCAAGCTATTCCTTCCCTGCAAGGATTGCCAGGGGCTGTATTCTAGCAGGATAATGCTCGTTCACATGTCGCCAGGACTGTCAAATCCTACCTTGATTCGCAGCAGGTACAGCTTCTTCCTTGGCCTGCATATTCCCCGGATATGTCACCGATTAAACATGTGTGGGATTTCGTTGGGCGGAGTCTCGCTCGTGATCCTCGTTCTGTTGCTTCGACAGACGAACTTTGGTTGCGCATACAAACAATATGGAACTCTTCCGCAGGCAAATATTCAAACTTTGTTTCACTCCATGCCGAGTCGTATAGCAGCTCTTATTGTGGCACGTGGTGGCCAAACAAAATACTAATTTCTATATATTTTTATCGTTTGTTTGGTTTGAAAATGTAATCATTTATTTGTACCATTACCACTCAACTGTGTATTAAATTTCATTCAACTATGATGCTTCCTTCATGGTGTTGCAATTTTCACAAACGAGAGTGTAGATAGCCTCTTATGGTTTGTCCACAAGTAATATCATGCTTAGTAGGGAGATGATTTATTAGTGAAATAGTGACATCTTGTGAGTAATGTGGTATGTGACAAAAGTGGGACGGGGTTAAGTGAAGTTTCAATATTTGTGACAATAGGGCAGAAGGTTGGAAAATATGTGTGACATTTACAGACAACCCTTCAGGGGTGTTTCACAAGTAATTTTGTGCCTTTAGGGAAGTAACGATGTCAGTTACGATGAATGTAAACAGATAAAATTTGTGTGTGACAGGATTAAAGCATTGTATTCAGAAAAAAATAACGCATTCTAGTATTGACATCGTTTCTTTCGAAAGTGTTTTCTTCCCCTTTAAAGTGAATATTCTAATTTTTTGCCTCAATGTAAACCTTCATCACTATAAACTTTTGGATTATTCTGTCTAAGATTATTTTTAATTGAGCATATTTGAAATGAAATGCACACTTCGAAGCACGGTCGAAGAAAGGTGGCACGCTCATTTAAATACCTAATTTGCACTTATATTTGGTTAGAATGAATTTTTTTCCAAAAAGTGAGAAGTGTTCTATTATTTTGAATTTGGGTTGTATTTCTGAAGTTTATTTACACGCGTTATTATATTTGACATCTAAGCATACTTCAGATCTACATTATTATAGAAACGATCTAATCATGTTTTTCATGTTTATGGTAAGTAAGAATTTTATTTAAAATTTTACTCTCAGCACGTCAATCTTAAATTGTGCTTAAGTATCTGTACTACCTTTTATTGAGGTCATTTTTAAAACTATTTGTGTCAAAAAATAGTTATTTTGGAAGAAGAGATTTTTTTTTTTTTTTTTTTTTTGTATTAGGAGACGTTTTTCTGAGTTTATTAAGAGCTTTATCTATTTTCAATCCTTATATATTATTTCTGTAGCCTGTTTTTAGTTTCTACGCGAGATCTTCCTCAATTCTTGGTCGATTTCTTTGATTTACCCCTCATTTTAAAGCTTATCGTTTAGGCTACTGACGAAAAATAGACCCAAAGTCCAAAAAATATTTTTTTTTTGTTAAAAAAAATGTTTTAAAGCACCGGACTGAGTTTTTTGGTTAAATGTATAAGTTTAACTTGCTCCGTGATCGGCAGAGCAGAATAGCTCGATTGGCAGAGCGTTCGACTGGTAATCAGAAGAATGCGTGATCGGGCCCCGTCCCGGACGATCTGCATCAAAAAGTTACGACAAATATCGTGCATTACATGGACACATGTAAACAATAAATAACAGAAGCGAGGAAATAAAATAAATGAGATAGGAACGCTCCTTGATATTACGAAAAGTTGATGCAACCTGCAGCTCAATTGATTCTTAATTATAAGGTTTCTGTTTTGTTTTTAAAGCTTTGGCTCCGGTCAGAAAAATAAAGCATGATATAAGCGAAAATATAAGTATCAGGTTTGAGATTTTAGACTACAATGGAATAATTTTTGTTCAGATAAAAAAACGTATATCAAAATGTAGATCTTCTAATGATAGTTTTCGACTATTTAGACAAAAAAAAATACTACCCCAAATTAAAATTACACTTTTCATTTAGTTAACCTAAGAAGTAAAACATTAAAATTACTAACAACTTAACGGGTAAAATATCATTTTTTTCTTCTTTTGGCAAAAAAAACAAATAGCCAGTCACATTTTTACTACATTCGAAAAGCTGCGCTTAAAAAACGAACATAGTTTGACTGATTTTGTATTTTAACCGAACGTTTAAATGATGAACATGTGCTGATATGTAAGCCATAACGGTTCAAGCAGCCTGCGATAACAAATTGTATAAATTCAAAAAAACAAATACACTTCTCTTCAATATCTTATCTTATATACTATTTCTGTGGATTATTTTTCTGTCGGTATGCGAGATCCTTATATTTTATTTCTGTAGCCTGTTTTTTTTTTTTTTTTTTTTTTTTGTTTCTACGCGAGATCTTCCTCAATTCTTGATCGATTTCTTTTATTTACCCTTCATTTTAAAGCTTATCGAGCCGGCTAATGAAAAAAATTAGACCTACGGTTGAAAAATCAATTTTTCTGAAACGCCCCTTGCTCTTGCATAACTTTGATGCTGCCTGTAGTTCTTATGCAGATTTTTTTTTATTCAAAATTCTAATACAATTTCCAATTTTTTGCACCGCTTTCGGCGAAAAAAATTCACAATTAAACCTGTTTTTTTTTTTTTTTTTTAAATATATAAATTAGCTGAACTTCGAGTCCGCCATTATAGCTAATTGAGATTAATATTACGCATTACAAATTAATATTACGCATTACATGTATAGTGCAGCTCTGGTTAGTTAAGCTGCGACCTTGACTATGTTAACCTGTTTTAGGGGAGTTTAATGAAAAATATACGTGTTATTGGCTCGGATTTTAGTTGGAATATTTTTGAAAAACTACTAAAAAAGTTTCTCAACTCAATTTAGCACCAATTACCGCTCCCTATTTATCGAAACAGGGTAAACATTGTCAGGGTCGTAGCTCAACTTTTCAGAGCCTCACAATACTCATTACAACAGATAACACACGTAAGGCAATAGCATAAACGCGACGGGAATGCTCCTTGGCATTTAAACTCTTTTATGCAAGCTACAGTTATTTTTCAGATAAATTAACTATTAATCAAAGGGTGGGTTTTTTTTTTTTTTTTGTAAAGCTTTAACTCCGTTCAGATTACTAAGCATAATGTAAGCATGAAAAAATACTAGATTAAAAAATTCAGACCTCAAGGGAATCCTTTTTGTGTAGAAAAACTCTTCATGGTATGCTGAAATGTAGATTTTGCTGTTAGCGGTGTTGGACCTTTTGTATAAATAAAAAATTACTATGCCAAATTGAAATTACGAGTCCCACTCAGTAAACCTTTAACTATTTATTCGAATACGATGTAAAACATTCAATTTATTATCAAATTCACAAATAAGAAATCCGTTTCTTATCCTCTGCTTTCGCCTGAAAAAAATGAATTTTTCTACGTTCGAAAAATTACCTTAAAAAAGGGTTCAGTTCAACTGGTTTTGGTTTTGAATTCTAAGTGGTCGATTAAAAGAAAAACATGTGCTGCCATTCAAGCTGTAACGGTTAAAGCAGCCTGCTGTGGGAAATTGTATCAACTTTCAAAAATAAAAACATTTACAGTCGAGCCCGCTTAATGGAATAGGAAATTTGTCAGGAAAAATTATTCTAATAAGCGGGATATTCCATTATCTGGGATAAAAATAACACACATCAACGGTGTAGTACATGCAAATTTTATTACATTAAGCGGGATATTCTATTATCCGATATTACATTAAGCGGGCTCGACTGTATTTTCAATCTAATCTATTATTTCTCTAGAATGTTTGTTTCAATCGCTACGCGAGATCTTCCTCATTCCTTAATCAAATTCCATGTTTTACAAATAACTTTAAAGCGTATCAGCTGGCTAATGACAAAACATAGACGCATGCTCTTTTTTTTTTTTTTTTTTTTGGCAAAGAGTTTTTTGGCTGTTTTTTAATTACACATTGATTCAATAAATAGCACTCGAAAACGAAGGCGAAGTTGCTCGGTTGGTTGGAGTGTCATGCTGACAATCAGAATGGCACCTGTTCGAATCCGTGCCAATACATATCTCTTTCATGCCTCTTTTTTTCCGTCACATGCTCGCATGGGCAGGATTGTATTCGCCACGACCAGTTTTTTCACATGCACAACTAATGCTTTTTTCACGAGTCGCTCAGCCACACTTTTAATGATATTTATGTTTGCATTGAAAATACGTGCAACCAAAAAGTGAGCGATGATTACATCATCACAACGTTGTATTTAACGAGGTTTTATCGCTAATGTCTTTAAATTAAATGCCTTCTTTTGTGCCTTTACTTTTTTCCGTTTACTTAAATCCATTTATTTTTTTCGATTCTTTTTCATAATGTTCTTTGAAATTTTTAAAGAGAGAAATGCCACACGAAACGATTCAAAGCAGAATGCGGAGTTCCGCACGGGTCGACTAGTTTGTCTTAAACGTGTTGCAGCAGTTTAACGGTACGCAAACTTCAGATCATTTATATTGAGAAAATTGTCTCTGCATCATGTTAAAGCTAACTGTGAATACTGATTGAAAACTCACCGCCTGCATGAAAATGTTTTCATGTGTGTAAGTAGCCGAAAAAAACCCTAAATGGAAGAGCTATAGATTTTCGTTCCTTTTTTATGTAGAAATTAAATATTTTGGAAGAAGGCTTATTTCTGCTCTAACGGCCGCTATTCTAAATTACTGTTAGAGATTTATGTATTTTAAGTTTTCTTACACGCATTATAGTATTTTACAGCTGAGCATACTTAAGAACTGCGTTATGAAAGAAATAGTCAATTTACGATTTTCATGTTATGCACAGACTTCTGTTAAAAATTTTACTACCTGCATGAAAATGTTTAAATGTGTGTAAGTAGCTACACTGAATGATTATTAACTTTTTTGAAAAAGTTAATAATTATTCAGTTTTTTTTTTTTTTTTTTTTTTTGGTACTAGGGAGACATTGTTCTGCATTTCTCTTCGAATTTTATGTATTTTCTATTTTTTTACACGCGTTATAATATTTTATAGCTAGTCATACTTCAGATCTACAGTATTATAAAAACGGTCTCTTCATGTTTTTCATGTTAAATACAAGTGAGAGCTCGATTTAAAATTTTACTCTCTGCATGTCAATGTATTTTTTAGGTTTTCTTTTATTTTTGAGTAAAAAATAATTATTTTGGAAAATGACGTAATTTTTTGGAACCAGGGGACGCTTTTCCGAGTTCATTAAGAGCTTTAACTATTTTCAATTTGTCTTACACGTGTCACAGCATTTTAACTGTAAGTCGACTTCAAATCCTTTTTATTGAGAAAACTGTCTTTTCATCATGTTAAAGATAAGTATGAGTCCTAATTAAAAGTTTACTGCCTGCATGAAAATGTTTAAAAGTGTGTATTTTTGGTTTTTCGTAATTCTTTTAATTTAGAAATTAAAAATTTTGGAAGTGACTTGATTTTGTACTAATAAGAGACGCTATTCTGAATTACTGTTACAGCGTTGAACTTCTAACACGCACGGTCATGGCTTACGTTACAGCTAAGTGAGAACTCGATTTACAATTTCAACTCTTAGCACGTCAATATTTAAATGTGTATAAGTATCTGTACTATCTTGTTATTTCGTTATTTTTTGTGTAAAAGAAATAATTATTTTTGAAAAAGCAATTTTTTTGTACTAGGGGAACAGACGTTATTACCTTTTAAGATTTTTATGCATTTCCGGCTTTTTTTACACGCATTATAGCATTTTGACGTTTAAGTCCGTTTTCTTGAGGATACTGCCTATTCATCACGTTAAAGCTAAGTGTGAAACCTAATAAAATGTTTTTCAGTCTGCATATTAACATTCGAATGTGTTTAAATATCAGCACGAAACCTTTATTTTAACAGTTTTTAGACTTTAGTTATTTTTTTAAGTTAAAAATTTAATATTTTGGAAGAATGTTAGAACCAAATGGACGCTATTTGTTATTTTTCCGGTGCTTTATGTTACGTTCGATTTTTTTTAAACTCTTTATGGTATCTTACCACAGCAAGTTATTGAGTAAACAAACTATTCATCTTTTTCTTTTTTAACTTAAGTTTGAATACGAATTGAAGTTTTAATTGTAGAAGTGTTAATGTTCACGGTTTCGTCAACTTTCACTATTATTTACCCTTTTGTGGTCAGTTTTTTTCATCACAGACATGTTTTCGTTGTTAGCACCCTTTTTCTTTCTTCAATTTGGCGAGCGCTATTTGTCGTTATTTAATTTAATTGTTTATGAGTTCAAAATAATAATACACTTTATGACCAAAAGTATTGGGACACTTCGTAAAATTCACATTTTTCGGATTTCTCGAGAAATAAAGAGTTTTCTTGCTGTGTAATTTTTTTGACATAAAAGATATACTCTAGCTCTCATTTTCCAATAAAATTTATATCTAATATTCATTTCGGGGACCAGCAACAAATTGAGTAAACAAAAATAGGTTTATCATCATCCTTCATTCTAAATATCTGGGAATAAGGTATAAATTTCAGAAGTAAACGAACTATCTAGAATTTATTTTATAATTTCGTGAAAGTATCTTATGCTCACGGAGATATAAGCATTTCTTTTAAAAATACAAATTTTATTTGAAGGTTTTCGACTTATAACACGCAGAATTTTTTGTCAAACGTTAATAAACTTTCAGAGTATGTATTTCACAGTATACAAGCGAAAAATAAAATTTTAAATTGGATGGAAAATTTAATGAAATATGAACATTTAAAGCAATCAGTTTGTCACTTCTCCCGCGCGAAAGATATCAATTTATAACCTTCATAATCTAAAACCCAGATAGGTACCAGCAACTCAAAAGAATTTCACCGCGATATCTTTAAAATTAAAATAGTTATCAGCGATCTAATGAGCCGAATTTCAATAATTTTTGGACAGGTGACGAATCGTGAGGGATAGTTCGCAAATAATCCGTTTTTATCATTAATAACTCTGCACCAGAACAGGAAAGTGTTGCAGGTTTGCGAACGACCCCTTACCATTCGCAGCCTATCCAAGAATTATTGATATTTGGCTCATTACGTCGCTTATAACTGTTTAAATTTTAAAGATATCAAGGAGGCATTTTTTATGAGTTGCATTATCTATCTGGGCTTTGGATGATAAAGGTTATAAATTGCTATCTGTCGGGCATGCGTAGTGAAATATTAATTGCTTTAAACGTTCATATTACCTTACATTTTCCATATTTTAACTTCAAATATTATTATTATGTTTCTCTTGAACGCTGGCAAACATTCTAAAAGTTTAGTAACGTTTGGCGGGAAAACTCCGCATGTTATGCGCAGAAAACCTTAAAAAAAATGTGTTTTTGAAAGAAATGCTTACATCTCCGTGGGTATAAGAGATACTTTCACGAAAATATAAGTTCCACACAGTTCGTTAACATATTTCTAAAACTTATAGCTTATTCCCATCAGTAATTTACAATAAAATATGATAAAAAAGAACCTTTTTTTGTTTCCTCAATTTGTTGCTGGTTCCCTAAATGAATACATATAATTTTTATTGGAAAAAGACAGCTGGAGTATACCTTTTGTGTGGAAAAATTTCAGAGCCAATTGGTCGTTTATTTATCGAGAAATCCGTAATGTACCTTTGAGCATGTTAAACTTTAGTTTATGCAGATTTTTTGGCGAAATTTATCTTTGTATGTACTTATGTTCGTCTTTTAGACAGCGCTCCAATTTTGAGTAGTTAAATGTATTCTTTTTAGTCCATTTAATGATACTTTATTTATTTTCATCTCTTCATTGCAACGAGTGATGGTTTTTCAGGATCGTTTCCTTCTCTTTTGTCTCGCTTTTTTCCGAGTTACTATATCGTGTCTTTTTTCATTTTATATATTTGTAATTCAGAAGTATTTTCCGTCACGAGAAATACTTAAGCGCCAGTTTTTATATGAACCGGGCAGAAATGGGGTGTTCGGATATACATCATTTTTGATTTTGCTCAAATTTTTATGGCGGATTCTTTTAAAGATTTTAGAAGACACTTTTTCTTTTCCTCCAAAACAATTTTTGAGGACATGTAAAAATTCGTAAATTGGAGCCCGACTTAGAGATTTTTCCAAATTAGCGTTTTTTTAAATGCGATTATGTCTGTGTATTAAGCATCATCCAAAACAAAATTCTTGTGTTGACAATATGACATTTAGTACCTAAAGTGGAATGTATCGTAAATTTTGTGGCTGACCTTTAGTACAGCCTTTCAGAGGTAGCCAAATTTTGTCGAAAAAAATTAAAAAGTGCCATGTTTGAGGCCCTTTGGTTCCCTGAATTGAGGCTCAACCATGGTTTTTGTACGTAATTTGTGTAATCTTTACTAATAATAAAGCTGAAAGTCTCTCTGTCCGGAGGATGTCTGGATGTCTGTGACGCGCATAGCGCCTAAACCACTCGGCCGATTTTCATGAAATTTGGCACAAAGTTAGTATGTAGCATGGGGGTGTGCACCTCGAAGCGATTTTTCGAAAATTCGATGTGGTTCTTTTTTTATTCCAATTTTAAGAAAAAAAATATAAGATGGACGAGTAAATTACGAAATTATCATAACGTGGAACCGTAACATGGGCAGAAGCCAATTGGTGAGATACGAAATTATCATAACGTGGAACCGTTAGATGGGTACAAGTCAACTGGCGAGAAAATTCACCAAACATTATTTGTAAATATACAGGCGAACCAAAAGACCTTTTGATTTTTCTATTACGGGCAAAGCCGTGCGGGTATCACTAGTAATATATATAAATTACTCAATACCCTCATTAGTTGCATGACTGAACCTCTGCGCTGGCAAAAAAAAACGGCTATTTTTATCGAAAAATGCTAAAAAGTGCAGTTTTCATAAGCCTTTATCTCAGTGCACTGAGGGTCAATGTACCACTGGATACCTGCATTTCAAACTAGAGTATGTATTTTCTCAAACAAGTGACAGAACTATGGGCCAATTCTTTTCAAGAACACAATACGTATTTTAAAGCAGTAAAATGAACTATTCAGTTTTCAATTCAATCAACATATCCGGGTTTAAAAAAATAGCTTGATCAAAAACTTACCATAAAAAAGTTATACACTTGAAAGTGGACTGATTATGCACTCGCATACTTTATAATATTATTACTGGAAGCAAAATGAAAAAAAAAAAACTGTTATTATTGCAGTAAAAACGTAAGTTATTCATAAACTTTTCTGAAGTTGTTTTACGTATATTTTTATTTATTTTACTTAAGATAGCTTTTTTCGTTTGATAATGACTTATTTTCTTCCATTCTATGCTGCACATTATAGTAACAAAAATTATTCTCTCTGCACAAACTAAGATGATAGCAAACAATTACTAAGGCATATTTAATTACTTATGATGAAAGCAATATTATGACAATATAAAACAAGGGCATGGTTGCCTAACAGACTAGTGTGACAATAAAAAAAATGCAAGACAAAGTATATAACTTGAGTGCAACTAACTGGATGCGTCGTTAACTCGTATGCAATTTCCTCATCTTGAAGCGCATTTTATAAGCCTGCAGAACCAATGCCCATAGTTCCGTCACTTGTTTGTGAAAAGACACACTCTTAGTTTGAAATGCAGGTATCAAGTTCTATACTGACCCTCAGTGCACTGAGATACAGACTCCTAAAAAGTACACTTTTTATCATATTTTGATGACAAAACTGCTTTTTTTTCGCAGCAGTGAGCATTAACCATGCCATTTAACGAGCCTATTTAATAATTTATATATATCACTACACAAATTGCTCGCAAAAACTATAGTTGAACCTCAGTGCATGGAACCAAGAGGTCTCAAACATGACACATTTTCACTTTCTTCGGCACAGTTTAGCCACCCCTAACACGCTCCACCAAAGGTCAGTCATAAAATGTATGACATATTTCATTTGAGACACTAAATAATATGTTGTAATCACAAAGATTACTTTTGCTGATGCTCAATGCGCAGAGATAAATGAATATTTAAAAAAAGTCGATTTGAGAAAAACCCTAAGTAGGGACCGACTTTCGAAATTTTTGTGGGTCACAATAATATTTTTTGGAAGAAAAGGAAAAATTTGTGTATTCTAAAATCATTTAAAGAAACCACTGTAATATTTTTAGCCTAATCAAAAATAGCATGTATCTGACCTGCCCGACTCTTATAAACACTGGCTCTTAACATATCACTGAGCTATGTTTTATGTATGAAAGATTTAAATTGAGGAGTAGTTTATCAAATGTAACACATCTACCTTTTAGAAAAGCTCATTTTATGACATTTTCTTGAGTTTTTAGATGACCTTAGTCGAATCACTTCGAATCAAGAAGTTCAAACGGGTCAAATCCTAGTTTATTTAAGGGTAAAGTATGACTTTTTGATCAAAAGGTAGCAAATCCATCCTCTACACTTTTTATTTTGAACAAAGGGGGAACATATCCTGAATGAATCTGTAGCATGAAGCATTTTTAATTCCAAAAAACAGTTCACAAAATCTCCAAATTTTATTTCACTAGTTTAAGGTTCAATTACTTCAATAAGAAAACAAGAGAAGGTGAAATATTAGGGTTTTAGTGAAATAGGAATTCTTAACATTTAGGTTTTCGTTCAAAAGGGCATCCATAATTAAGGTGGCGTTATCTCCTTGTTTCTTTAATACAAAGATTTCTTACTCTGAGACATAATTTGCTGTGTTTTTGGGCTCAATCCAGTAAAAAATGATAAAACTATTTTGCATTAATGCTTAATGCATACTATTTTGCTTAAGCCTAATATTTTTTTCCTCCTCCTCCTGAACATTTTTGGAAAATGGATATGTTACCGTTTGATAAATTAGGCCTCAATTATCGTTAGTTGAAAACAAGGTCTTTTTTCCCTGTTTTTTAGATCATTGAGTAAACTTAAGGGAGCAATTAAAAAAGTATCTAAATTACTTGTTAATTTATTTGTATATATTTTGTGCTCACTATCTATATATTTGTTTTTTTATATATTATTTGCTTATACTTATTTAGTTTCAAATTGGTTTTAACTTATTCATCAATTACTTGTGTTTACGTGTCAATAGGCTTTTTTGTCTCATAGACGTAATTTTTAGACACGCCGCTTCAATGCCAAATAACACTTGCTATGAAATTTCAAGAGTAGGACAGTTTTGCGTTTGATCATCTTACTTCGGTTTTCCTCAAATGTTTTAAATTCTTGGATTCCAGTTCAGCAACCTGACACTGAATACTAATTTCTCAGAAACTTAACCCATTTTCTAAGTACCCATCATTTTAAAAAAAGAACAGGTACGTTTGCAGGGAGTGTTTGGCAAAAAATGTAGTCGCTACTTTTCAGAAAATAAGGAAATAAAAAGCATACACACTAGGGTGTCCCACAAAAAAAAGAAAGCCGATTTTTCAAGAGGCATAACCTCTTCTATTTTTCCTCTTATGTCAAAACAATTATCAAAAAAGTATATTTTTTCAACAACGGCAACCAGTGCTGACTTGATCCTGAAAGTGTAAATCAGTACTTGTAATGCAATGCCAAATTAAAAAAAAACTTTTTAGAAACTCGTAATTTCTGTTCATAATACCTTGCACCTATACCCCATTCCACACATGTACTACAAAACATTTATTTAAAGTTTAAAAAAAAACATTTAGATATAACTAAAAAAAAAATTATAAATTTTTGACCAAAAAAATTATTTTTTTTTCTATTTATCTTTATATTTTATTTAAATTTATATGTAATATTTTTAAAGTTCAAAAATTATAGCGAACACATTTTCAAATCAGCATTTTCAAATAATTAATAAAAAAATATATTTAAAATGAAAAACTTAAAAAAATTCCTATCCAATTTGAAAACCTAAACCGATTTGAAAAATTTCTAAACCGATTTGAAAAAATTCCTATTTTTGAGTTCTACATGGGAGATTTAAATATTGCAGCAAAGCTAAAAAAAATTATTTAAAGCTAATTACCCACTTTACTGTTTATATTTTTCAGCTTGATAATTTCGTAAAATTTACCAAACATTTTTTAAAATATGTATTAAAAAAATCTATTTTTTGAAGAAAATAATTTTTAGGCCAAGTGTAATTTAAAATGTTATGTCTAATCATATCTAAATGTCATGTCATATCTAAATGTTTTTTTCTGTTTGAATAAATGTTTTTGTGATGCATGTGGGATATAGAGGCAGCGTTATATCAAAAGAAATTTCGAGTTTCTAAAAACTTTTTTAATTTGGTCTAGAATTACAAGCAATGGTTCACTCTTTCAGATGGAATTCGGCGCTGGTTGCCGTTCTTCGAATTATATAAAACTTTCTTTGCAACTGTTTTTACGTAAAAGGAAAAATATAAAAAGGTGTGAGATTTGAAAAATCAACTTCTGATTTTCTAGCGACCCCCCTGATACACGTACACACATCGTAAGAGGATTTAACGAAAAAAGGTTTAAATTGATAAATTAGCTCACCTGAACATGGATTATTACAAAGAATTTTTTTTTCTCTTTTTTTTCCCCCAAAAATGTCCGTTATCAAACTCTTTTTTAACACTGAAATGCTCGTATTTATTTTAAGTCGGCCAGAACTATATTATCATCTTCTATAACACTTACAGTAGCTTCTTCATTTGGTGAATACAGTCGAAGCACTTTTTTCGCGAGACTTTCTTTTTCGTGATTTTCGCCTGTCCGTCATAATCACGAAAATTAAAGCCTCGCGAAATTTTTGTTTTTCAACTTTCTTTGTTCATATAAAATTGACGAAATTTTCAACTCGCAAAATCGTCGAAATCTTCATTTTCACAAAACTAAGTCCTTTTGTACAGTATTGGAAGAAGAATCTCTTTGAAATCTAAAACGTTCATGCACGGGACATTCTCGGAAACCAGAAAAAAGTTACTAAATTGGCAGTTATCCCTTATTCATAAACTTGTTTTTCTAAGTCAAGTTCTATTCAATACAAATACTGGCGATATATGAAAATTACGATGGCAAAAGAAAAAATGACGTCAAACAAATATAACGTATGGCTTCAAAATGATAAGACTGATAAAAATACGAGCTGACCTCACGCATATTTCTCATAGCATCCGCTGATGTATTGGTGCAAAATTTGATCCATTCAAATTCGTTTAAACCTTAAATGTTTTTTTTCCTGAAGTTTATTCTAAAGTAGTTTTCAGAAATCGCTGCAAACTACTATTTTTTGTACAGAGCTACTCACTACACTACTTTTATCAAAAAGTAGTGTAGTGAGTTTTATCAAAACTCATGTGTGTAGTCATGTAGTGAGTTTTATCAAAAACATCACTTTTATCAAAAAGTAGTGCGCAACACTACAAACTACTAAAAAATGTAGCTACAACAGTTGCGTCGCTACTTATAGCGCGCTACTTCCAACCGCTGCACATAGGAGTATTTGTGTCAAAAAACCGGACAAAATTATTTGATGCGATTATTTATCATATAATGCTTTGAAACTTGCTACTCAATGAAAGTTAGGTGTTTATTTAAAGGAAAAAAGATATTTCTTAGAAAATTATTATCTTTGTTTCATCTTCTATACACTTACTGCAATTAAACGGTTGCTCATCTAGTATTTATTACAGCGTGCTTGCGTCTTGCAATCATCATATTTACTCCTCCTATTCAAAACGACTTTGTTCTTTAAAGCTCCCTAGGTCTACTATCACTTCTCTAGTAGGGGTTAGAATTTCCTAAGTGTTTGTTTAGTCTGCATCTGTTACAATCTACTTGCGAAAATTACCGTGAAAAATGTACTCAGTGATGAGCTTAAATAAGCGCTCGGATTACAGCTGCCTTCTCTGAAAACTCACAGTCACTTGCATCGTTTTCTGTAATGTTTTAATATTTTTATTTATACTGTGTGTGCTAGAGGTGTTCATCATAGCCTTATTTTTATATCAGCACCATATTTTGCTTTTTTTTTCTCTGAAGACGTTTCTCTCCCCCCCCCCCCCCGTACTATTATATTTATACAGTTGTAACCCATCGTGTTCAAGCAGTACTTGAAGTTGAATTTCAGAGACGGTATCTGTAACTCGTTCTGGGTCCTCACCCGAGTAACATTCCTTCTGAACACTTTCTGCATTGAAACATCTAGGGATAATTGCCTTTGTGATCATTTTAATTTCTTCCCACTGCCTTCTAGGGAAGTCCGTCCGCAAAGATTGCAAGAACCTCTTGAGGTGTTTGTTTCATAACAACAGTTAGATTGTTATAGAGGAAGGAACTAATAGTTTTTTCGAAGTTTGGTTGATCCGGTTGGCAAAGAATTTAGTTATTTTATTATTTTGGATGTATCACTGTATTTATAGTGCTTTGGCTTATACCAACTACATTTGTCATCTCTTCAACAGGTACCTAAATTTGTAGTTCTTTAGTTTTACAATTTAGTTCTTGAAAGGACATTGATGGTTCTGCTAATTGCGCAGATTTTGTCTACTAGTAATGAAATATCTCAGTCATTATTCTTTATTTTTCAAGAAACGATCATCAATATAGCATTCAGAAGCCTCTTTACAATTGAACTCGGTTTAAAAAACTTCGAAACACGAATCAATATGTGTGATCTGCCTATTTCTCTAATTCCTCAAGTTTTCCATTCAACAATGTAAACTTTTTATCCAGTATCATGGCTTTGAATTCTTCCATGATATCATGTAATCCTATTCTGGTAAAAGATTTAACCGTTTCAGAAGAATTTATAAAGAAATAAGAAAAATTTCCGAACTTGAAATAGTTAAACCGTTTATACTCACCAACTTTAAACTCCTAAAAAACAAAATAATAACGAATAAAGCCCTCGAAAACGATCCAGGGCTTTAAGCACGAAAAGAGTCGAAAGCAAAAGCGAAAGGTTCCAACAATGTCCAAGTTCCGACTAGCGTACACCAACGGAAACACAACAGGTGAGATTTTTACTGCTGTCCTTTGATAGAACAGTTATCTGACTTGAAGTAAAGCAGGTTTGAAATAACTTTCGTCAAACTTTTGGATTTTGGTTTTTGTCCGGCTTACTGGCCAAATACTCCTATGTGCGCTGGTCTAATCATGTTTTTTATGTTTACGGTAAGTAAGAATTCTATTTAAAATTGTACTCCCATCATGTGAATCTTTAAATGTGCGTAAGTATCTGCACTCTCTTGTATTTGGGGGGAGGGGGGCGTTAGATTTTCTAGTCAAAAAATAATTATTTTGGAAGAAGAGATGTTTTATTTGTACTTAAAGACTCAATTCTAAGTTTGTAAACAGCTTTATATATTTTCAATTTGTTGTACACGTGTTACATCATTTTAAAGGGAATCATACTTCAGATCCGTTTTATTGAGGAAACTATGCATCATAATGAAGTTAAGCGTCAACACTAATTAAAGTATCACTGCCTGCATGAAAATGTTTTAATGTGTGTAAGTGTCTTAAAAAAAACTCTTTTATTTTTTAATATATAAACTAAAAATTTCGGAAGAAGGAACTTGGTTTTGTATTAAGGGACGCTATACCGAATTTCTTTAGAGCTTTATGTGTTTCGGTTTTTCTTACACGCATTTTAGAACAGAGTGGTTATAAAAAAACACGAGGTGTTTAGAACCCTCTAGCGATTCAAATATTGGGTGAAACATTGCCAAATTTCTTAGGCGTACACAGTAGACCATGGGATTTCGATTTCTGAAATTTAAAAAATGGTACCAAAAGTCGTCACTAGGGGGAGTTTTGGCGTCGAAAATGTGCATTACTGGGAATATTGAAAGATTTTTATTCTCAAAACATGATTTTTGAGAAGAAATGAGGATCAATATGACCAACATCGAGGTATTTTCCATGTACTGCATACAAATGCAATCTTTTCCACATATCCAGGTGGAGGGGGAGGATTAATTTATCCTTCCTGTAACCTTATTCGAGTTTTCAAAGTTGAGATATCGGGAACATGTTGTACAGACACAGTACCATTAAGAAATCCCCATGGCGAAACGTCACAAGGTGAAAGATTGGGTGACCACACCATAGGAAATGCATGACTGATAAAACTGCTATTAAAGAAATGTTGCCGCCATACACTCAATAATTAAAGCCCAACGTGGAGTAGTGCACCATCTTACATAACTATAATCCAAGAAAAATCCTTGCTTCCGCGCCGAAATTTCTTCCTGACATTTTTTGGTATTCTTCTTCTTTTACAAATTGAAATTTCTTGTTGGTTTTGTTGAGCCTCATTTGCAAGCAACAAATAATTGTGGTAAAAAACTTCATTGTGTGCTGCATTTTTTGGCATTTTCTTCTTCAGTATTTGCAAGTAATACACTTTTGCATTGCTACAATTCCCCCTGCTGGTGACTTTTGGTACTATTTTTATTGCAGAAATTGAAATCCCATGTTCTGCTACGTACGCATATAAAATTTTGTAATGTTTCGTCCAATACTACTTTTGCTAGAGGGCTCTGAACACCTTACAGTATTTTATAACTGCCCTGTATTTTACAGCTAAGCGTATTTTAGATCTGGGGTATTAAAGAAACGGACTATTCATTTCTTTCGTGTTAAAGCTAAGTGAGCACTTATTTACAATTTTACTCTTTGCACTTCAATGTTTAAATATTTATCAGTGTCTGTACTATATTGTATTTTGGGTTTGTTTGAATTTTTCCGATAGTTTTTCAGTAAAAAAATGTATTTTTGAATAAGTTTTTTTTTTTTTTTTTTTTTTTTTTTTTTTAACTAGGGAACGCTATTCTTAAATTCTTTTAGAACTTTATGCATTTCAGACTTTTCTTTCACGCTGTCTAGTATTTGGACGGTTCAACTCGTTTTCTTGAGGATACTGCCTATTCATCATGTTAAAGCTAAGTGTGAAACCTAATAAACAGTTTTTTAGTATGCATGTTAATGTTTGAATGTGTATAAGTACTTGTCCTAAGCTGCATTTTGGGTATTTTTTAGACTTTAGTTAATTTTTCAGGATAAAATTTAATATTGTGGCAGAAGAGGTTTTTCCTTTTCTGTACCAAAGGACGCTATTTGTTATTTTTCCTGTACTTCATGTACATTCGATTTTTTTTTACAAGCTTTATAGTATCCTACCGCAGCGGTTTATTGAGTAAACTGTCTATCCATCTTTTTCTTTGCTAAATGAAGTGTGAATACGAATTAAAATTTTAACTGAAGAAAGTCTAATGTTTACGATTTCCTCAATCTTTCACTATTATTTACTACTTTGTGGTCAGTTTTCTCTTAATAGTAAATAAAAGTAAGATTCAAAGAAATTCTAGAAAGAAGTCTGTGGCGGACCTGCACCCAGGAGACCCCATAGCACCTACAGCCTTGTAATTTTGTGCAAAATTACTTCAAACCCCGGTGGTGTGCCCCTGGGGTTTTATTTTTAAATTCGAATTAGTTTTTTGTAATTAACTTTTTAAGCTCAAATTTTGAGTTAATTGCCTATTATTGCATATTAAAGGGGTGAAAAATTACTTGCACAGATTAGTATCATATATCGTTGGAAATGGTAGAATTTTTCGCGTTTTACGCAATGTGTTTCAATGCTGTAACTGAAATATGACGGGAGTTATTTACGTTTTTAGCTCGAACTCTTTTAAGCTCAATTAAAATTTAGGCACAACTTTCTTCATTAAATCTATCAGTAAAAAGCGAAATTGTGCCACAGCTTTCTTTTTGACACCACTGGAAGCAGTGGCTTTTTTACTCCAGATCTAACTCAACCTACGGTCGAAAAACTAAATTTCTATCTCCAAAAGAAAAAGCTACAAGACGTTAAAAATAAAGTTCGAATAATATCATCTCCCCTAAAATCATTGATGGTTTATTTGGCGTTGCCATAATTACGTCTTTTCGATTCGCATGTTTCTTCTTTCTTATTCAAAAACTTTAAGAATTTCGATTTTAACGGAAAATCTTAGGCTCAATTCAAGCCCCGAGCTAAAGAGCAAATTATATTACTACAGACCACGAATATGAAACCGACTTTTCAAACGTACAAAACTGCAGTTTTGCAATGCTCAGGAGCCCATTAGCCCTTACGGCTCTGCAAGTTGGTACAAGTTATTTTGAAACCCGGGGAAGGGGTGCTTTTTGACCCAAAGGGAGCTCATAATGCGCTTTTAATCTGTTTCTAATTGATTTAAATCTTTGCGAATCAAATAAGATTGCGAGGGGGTTGGTGAGCGTTAGCGAGCAGTGCCCCCTAGTTCTATTACAAAAATGTTCTTGTTCTTAGCACCATTTTCTTCCTTTTTCAACTTGGACGGCGATATTTGTCGCTTGTTAATTGCATGTTTCGTGTGTCTAAGATTTGCCTCTGAGCAATTTAAATTCCAGTTTATGCAGTCTAGTGGCAAATTTTCATCTTTGTATGAAATTATGTTCGTACTTTAGACAGCGCTTCAATTTTGAGCAGTTAAATCTATTCTTTCTGGTTATTTAGTGATACTTTATTCATCTCTTCACTGCAACGGGTGATGGTGTTTCAGGATAGTTTCCTTCTTTTTTGTTTCGCTTTATTCCGGGTTATTATATAGTGTCTTTTTTCATTTATTATAATTGTAGTTCAAAAATGTTTTCCGTTGTAAGAAATACATATCTCTGAGCTATGTTTTGTGTCTGATTTAAATAATCGTTAGTTTAAAACCTGGTGTTTTTGCCCTGTTTGTTACATCATCGAGTATTACTTAAATGAATTATTACAAAAGTAGTAAATTATTTGCATATTTTATTCTCACTATATTTCATATTTATTTATTCATTCTTTTAAATATTATTTGCGATTTCTTTAGTTTTAAATTGTTTTTAACTTATTTATCTATTGCTTGTGTTTACGTGTCAAAAAGTTTTTTTTTTTTTTTTTTTGTCTCAAACGTTTTTCAGACACGCCGCTTTGATGCCAAACAACACTACAAAATTTCAAGAGTAGGACAGCTTTGCTCTTGATCATCTTGCTTCGTGTTTACCTCAAGTATTTGAAATTCTTGGATTCCAGGTCAACAACCTGACACTGAATACCAACATTTCGGAAACTCAAACCATTTTCACTGAACCAAGTACCCATCACATTAAAAAGAACATACTCTAAGAACAGGTAAATTTGCATGGAATGTCGT
Organism: Uloborus diversus; assembly: GCF_026930045.1. Lineage (NCBI taxonomy): Eukaryota > Metazoa > Arthropoda > Arachnida > Araneae > Uloboridae > Uloborus > Uloborus diversus. Next base: position 113,406,793 of record NC_072740.1, read on the forward strand.
TTGGCAACGAAGTGACGTTTATAAGCACCTATTTCCGGTGCAAAAGGATAAATAACCAAATGACACAGCACTTACCTTTTACTTATAGATTTTCTTTGTAATGTCACCTCGAAAACACTTGTTGCAATTTATAGTTATCTTTCTAACAGCCTAGAAAAATTTGAAACGGCATTGAAAATGATTAAATTTTTTGCTTTAATACTTTTTCAAAAACGATGCAATAGTGTAATAATGAAACAAATCTAAATTAGTTGCAATCCAAAGCGCACAGTAAAACGTGTTTGTGGAGACATAAATTATCCCTCCCTCCTTCCCCCACACACACACTGCCATGTCAGCGAAATGAGGTTGAAAAGTTTGCCGAATATTTGAGTTGTTTCCTAATTTAGCGAATTTCGGTAATAATAAATATCGTTCACACGCTCTCCTGCCACACGCAGGTGGTGAAGCCACGTGGTATGTTCTTTTCTTCGCTATTGGCGACTTTTCTAAACGTTTAGGAATACTTAAAGCATGTAGTGTATAAGGAGATAAGATGATTAAGAATTCAGAAGGAAAGATGCAAAAGGTTACAAATCAGTAAGTAGTAAAGCCACCTCTGGCAGCTATACAAGCGGAAACTCGACGTGGCATCGAATCAGTTAGGTCACTTATGACCACCTGCGGAAGATCATGCCATAATCTTTGCAACTGCGTCGTTAATTTCCCTGTATCCCGGGATGGCTGCAGTTGCCTTCCCAGCACGTCCCAGAAATACTCGATTGGCGAAAGGTCTGGTGACCTGGCAGGACATGGGTGTACTTCATATCCCTGAAGACAATGTTGAGAGAGTCTCGCAGTATGTGGACAAGCATTGTCCTGCTGATAAATGGCACCTGGGCGCGTTGATAGCATAAGCAGAACAATCGGTGTTAAAATGCTGTCCACGTATCCGCGAGCTGTCAAAGTGCCTTGAAGAACAACTAGGTGATCGTGTGTGCCGGTGCGCCTCCATACACGTGTACGGTGATCATCAGCACCGAGACTGAATCGGGATTCATCGCTGAAGAACACATGCCTCCAGTCTGTTACACTTCAAGCTGCCCGAGGTCGGCAAAAACCCAGTCGACACTGCCTGTGATGTGGAGTCAGTGACTTAATGGACGTGGGCTAAGCCAACTTTGACCAGTCTTCTAATGGTTTCCCTTGATACCATCGGATGCATGGAAGGAGGTAAGTGGCGTTGAATCGATGCTAGAGACGTTGTCTGTGCCGACGTGGCCGCTCTTCTGATTGCGCGCTCCTCGTGTTCATTTGTGTTCCTAGGACGCCCTGACCCTCCACGAAGGTAGACTCCCTTCCGTGATCCACTGTTATCAACACCGAGCAACTCCCAAATCACTCCGACCGAGGTGGTGGCCGATACTCCTGTTTGACCAACCTGTTTCTCTGAGGCTTATTATACGGCCCTTTTTGAACTCCGTCAGCTGTTCGTACTGCCACCGGTTACGTCTTAGAGGCATCTTAAGTCACAATACATTCTACCGAAGTCAACAGATTCGATTGAATAGCCCTACGGCACAAGTACTCATGCTTTTAAACTCGCCCACCTGTGCAACTCACATGCTCCTAGAGCGCTTAGCCATGTTTCATTGGAGCTGAAATTTTAATCATTTGCATATCGGCTACCAAACTACATTTGTGCCGAGATGAATGATTGTGGCTCTAATTCTTCTAGCTGCATATATTTTTTTGCGACAGAGTGTATTTGGATGCTAAATTTACCCTATTCCTTTTATTATATTAGGATAGAATCCGTACAGAAGAAGCATTTAAAAACATAACAGATTTTGTGAAGGGAGTGTATATTATGCTGATTTTAGTGTAACATTTGATGACTAGGATAAGTCATGTCATATTAAAGTGCTCCACCCTTGTGTTGAGTGTTTGAGGAAATGGTAAAAAATTAGGTATCACTTTTTGTTTTGGACATGGAAAACTGAACGTTGAAGTTTCATATGAAATCAGGTTACTAAACAATGACAATGGTTCTAATTGCTATAAAATTATAATAAATCTCTCGTACAACTGTTTGATACGTAAATTAGTTTTCAAATAATAAAACTTACGAATTTTTTAAACAGACTTTTCTTTTATAAAGTGCTAAATAAGTCTTTTTGCCCGTATATTAAAGTTGGTTTTTTGAAAAATCCTAATGTGATTGAGAAAAATGGATGCCATAATTAAAGTCAGCGTGCCAAAAAGCGTAAGTCACTCATAACCGTACAATCACATCTCATGACCGGAATTTTTCAGGCCTACATAATAGGGTGGGCCGAAAAAACTTTTTTTTTTATGTCGAAGTTGTAATAGAGCGGAAAAGTTGCGAATTATAAAGACAAAAAACGAAAAAAAAAAGAATTATGGAAATCGATTGACATCTTCCGGTCGCACATGGACCATAAAATTTGACAAAATATGAAAAAAAGCATTTTTTGCGATTTTTTAAAAATTATTTTAACTAAATGTTTCTTTAATGTAATAGTTTATAACGTTTTTAAATTGAGCTTCTAAACATTGTGTTTAAATTTGGTTTCGATCAGCTAATATCTTCCAGTCACGCATATAAGCCCCAAAATTTCCCAAATTAATGAAAAAGTTACATTTTTATGGGTTTTTGATAGTTGATGAATGATCAGTTTTTAAATGTAAAAGGCGAAGTATTTCTTCAGTCGAACTTAAAATGCGATAGAAAAAAAAACTGTCAGGTTCAGTCAATGTTTTCCAGTCGCGCAAAGCGTTAGAAATTCTAGTGTTAGACGTCAGACAGCAATCAAGACAAGGTCACGAGCCTAGTATCTCTAATGGGCTAATTGGTGAAAAGTTAGTTGGCTGTCTGGAACGTAACTTTCAATAATTCCCAGCGCACACGCGACTATTGATCGCTCTGTAAAACTCGTCAAGCCTCAGGAAAAGTTTGTGAAGCTGGATTTCGAGACGAATTTATAAGAAACGCCGTGCTGCCCATATCATCCATGCCTAACCAGCAAATAAATCTTCACAGTCGGGGATTGGGTCACTGTTGATGTGTGATTTGATATAATCATCGTCACTGATTTATGCCAATGGGGGAGAAGATAATTTACAGTACATCCAGTTGACTATTTCTGATTATTCTTGCGCATCGAAGTTTATTTTTGGAGGCTTGAATGTTCTGATTGGTTTTCCTTCTTGGATCAGTCTTACCTTCAGAATTCTTCGAACCCCGAGCATTTATGTATTTATTGTCATATTGAGTCATGGCTAACAGTAAGTTTTCTGGGTAGACAGAAAACCATTCTTTTCGATCGCAGGGTCGGCAACATAAAGCGAATGTTTTGGCAAATACGTGCTATATTGTATCCTTGGTAAACAAGTTTTGGGCCGTCTTAAGATGACTTGATAGTAAACCACGTTGGCATGTTTGATTTCAATATAAACAAAACTAATTCTTGAAGTTCAGATGCGAGGCTTTCTTCCCTTACATATGCCAATCTGAGAGTTCTATTTGAATTTGTCAAGCACTTCGAATGTAATCCACTCCCAGAGTTTTGTACAGAAAAATCTTTATAAGTTTCTGATTTAATTGCCTTTAAAGTATCAAAGAAATGTTGCTGATATTTGCTGAGCATGTTTCGGTCAATCTGCAGGAACAGGCAATCAATGCTCTGAAAGTTAACTACCGGAAGATTTTGGCAGTCAACTAACTTTTCACCCATTGACCCTTTGGTGGTATAGACCCCGTTGTATTGCCATCCAAGAGCTGAAACATGGAATAGTAGAAGAATTGTGGTGGAATGGTAACTCATTAAAATGGAAGCGACAAACTGCTCATTGCACAGGCGTATATCATGACAAAAACCTACAATAGATGCAGAATGAAAACAGCTAGATCGAACTAAATAATATTGCACCAAAATCACTACTACAGGTGCAGACTGATAAAACAATGTAGGGAGACAGCTGACGTGGTCCTAAGAAAGCGGGGAGAAAGTGGAGGGCAGCGCCTCAGCCAGGTGAGTGAGATTGTCTTGATTGCTGTCCGATGTATGCAAAGAAGAGTTTCTAAGGCTTTGCGTGATTGAACATTTTTTTTCTTTTTTTGTTTTGTTTTAATATAATCTTCAGTTTGACTGACAAAATACTTCCACTTTTACATTTTAAAAGTAATTATTCATCAAGTACCAAAACCCCCATAAAAATGTAACTTTTTTATTACTTTGGGAAATTTTGGGGCTCATGCGCGACCGGAAGATAGTGGCTGATTGAAACCAAGTTTAAGCACAATGTTTTGAGGCTCTGTTTGAAGACGTTACAAATGATTACATTAAAAAACATGTAATTATAAAAAGTTAAAAAAAATAAAAAAAAAATAGAAAAAAATCCCCTATTTTATCAACCTTTATGAACCATGCGTTACCGGAAAATTTCAATTGATTTTCATAATTCTTTTTTTCCTTTATTTGTCTTTAAAATTCGCAACTTTTCCCTGCTATTACAATTTCAAAATAAAAAATGAGGTTTTTCGGCCCGCTCTACTGTAAAATTTAAGAGTCAAATTTAGTTTATCTATGCTTCTGCGACTACAACCTGTCTAATGTATTCTAATAGGGAAGTTTTCGATTTTTCAATTTTATTTTTATATGATAGAGTAACATGTATGAACATCATAGGCAGTGGCGTAGCTAGGGAGGGGCGGAGGGGGCGGTCCGCTCCGGGCGGCATTTTTTTTTTGGGGGCGGCAATTTTACACTTTTTATACAAAAAAATTTAACGCGTTTTCCCAATAAGGAAGTCATGCTTTTGATCTATTACTGGAGGCAAAAAAGAAAAAAAAAAGATCTTCGAATTGTATGGTTTTAGTACAAGTATAATAAAATTACTGTAATACAATACATACTCTTTTCTTGTGGTCATCTCAGTTCTATTGTTTGTTTTTTCTCTTCCTTCGTCGAAAGTAGTGTTGGGCATTAATCAACTAAATCCTCAATCGACTAAAGTAATCTGACTCCCATTTAGTTCAGAATAATATTTTTAAAATGTAATTCAATTGCAGACGAAGATTAACGTTCGTTTAAACTAACTCGTTAGTTGACTAAAAAAACTAATTTAGTTCAGATTGATTTAGTTCAGATTAAATTAATCTATTTTGAATTTAGTCAGATTAAAAGTAATCAAATTGCTTTGATTACATTTTTAATTCAGATTAAATTCGTAAAATATAAATGTCACATGAACAGAGACACATTTGTATTTCTACATGTATGTACACATTTATGCAAGCATGCACGAGTTAATACGTGTATATACGACTATGTGCGTAAATATATGTATATAAACGTGTTATCCCGCGTATGTTCGTGTACAAAGGTATATTTGAATTTTTAAGTGAATATACATATTTATGTGTGCATACACGAGTAAATATGTGTATATACGAGTATGTACGTGTACACAAGAGAATATGCATATGGATATGTGTTACCCCGAGTATACTCGTGTACAGAGGTAAATTTGCTTTTAATTGTGAAAACACATACTTATGCGTGCACACAAGTGAAAATACGTGCATATACGTGCACACATGAGAAAATGCGTATAGATAAGTTTTACCCCGAGTCTACTCGTGTAAAGAGGAACATTTGTATTTCGACGTGCATATACGAGAAAGTACGTGTATATACAAGTATGCTCGTGTACACACGAGAATATGCGTATAGATATTTGTTACCCCGAGTATACTCGTGTAAGGAGGTATATTTGTATTTCTACGTGTATATACGTATTTGTGCGTGCATATAGGAGAAGGAACGTGTATATAGAAGTATGTTCATGTACACACGAGAATATATGTAAACATACGTGTTACCCCGAGTATACTCGTGTACAGAGGTAAATTTCTATTTAAACGTGTATATACATATAGATGCATGCATATAAGAGAAATATGTGTATATACGAGTAAGTACGTGTACACACGACAAATAAGTGTTTAACCCGAGTATACTCGTGTACGAAGGCACATTTGTATTTCTACATGTGTATGCATATTTAAGCGTTTATAAACGAGTAAATACATATATACGATTATGTACGAGTAAACACGATAGTATGCGTATAGATACATGTTACCCCGAGTATACTCGTGTACTGAGGTAAATTTGCTTTTAATTGTGAAAACATATTTATGCGTGCACGCAAGCGAAAATACGTGTATGTTCGTGTACACATGAGAACATGCATAAAGATACATTTGTATTTCTACGCGCTCATGCGTATTTAAGCGTGCATATACGAGAAAGTACGTGTATATACAAGTGTGTTCGTGTACACACGAGAATATGCGTATAGATATTTGAGCCGCTCAGAAGCCAATGCGGTTAAGTCCATTTTTTGATATTTTCTGATTTTTGGAAATTTTGATGAAATAAATTATAATCTTCTTAGTTAATAAAAGGATTTACTCATTGGTTACTTTTTTCTAGGTTAGACAGTCCTTTTTTTAATAGCTTCTGAATATATTGTATGATAATTTCAGAAGCCATTGTGAATAAGTCCACCTTTTATCAATATTTTTTTACATAAACCCTGAAATAAAAGTTAAATTATTCTTCTTCTTTCGATATTTGTTGGCAACACTGAAAAACAAGAAATTCATAGTAACTTTAATTGTCACCTTCTAACTAGAATTGTTTGAGTTTTATGCATGTGCGTCAGAACATAAAAATATTACGTTGAAGTGTTTGCGAAAATTATTGTGTTATCAAAAACATTAAATAAATTTTCTTTAATAACTGTAAAAATTCTGACTTTTTAAAATAATAAAATAGATTTATTCTAAGGGTATAAAAACTAAAAATGTCTATGGAAATAGAACACAGTGAAAGTGATGCGATATTTCATTCTAATTCAAGGAGAGTTGACCGTATTGATTCTGATACATCGTCAGATAACGAAGATACATAAAATCATCAAAATAACAGAAAAGTTGGTAGAAAACACAGCAGGAATCCTGGGAAATGGTCGAGAAATGTTGAGAAACAAAAAAGGATACAAGGTAAACAATATAAAAATAGAAATAAAAGAATAATTCCTGCAAAGAAATTTGATAATAAACCTTTTAACTGTTTACGACTTTGTAATCGCAAGATAACCTTTTATCAAAGAAAACAGGCGATGAAACATTTTTACAAGCTTATGATCATTATAAGCAAAATATATTTTTAAGTGGGTTAATTAGAGTCCATGTTATCAAAAGACAACGACCCAGGAATAACACCAATGGACCAAGATATCAGTCTTTTGAATATTTTATTAGACTTAATGGCCAAGATGTTGGTGTTTGCAAAAAATATTTTATAGAAACATATCAAATAAGTAACGGGCAACTATATAATTGCTATTTAAAGGAAGATCTGAAGGCCCACCAGGAGCAACATATTCCAGGTAACAAAATAGATGATTCCCATGTAAGAAAACATATAAGTTCCTTTCCTGCTATTTCAAGCAATTATACAAGTCATAATCCCAGACGCAGATACTTAGATTCAGACCTTTCTATTGTAAAAGAAAGAACCCTTTCAGAGTTATAGAAATGAAATCCACAAGATTTTTTTCCGCAAAACCATTGGAAGAAGCTGTTACCAGCAGAAAAAAATCAACAAGTAGACGAACAGTCAATTGGTTTAATATGAGATGGATAAAATTGGAAAGGTCAAACCCAAGCAGCATTAAGTTCAAACATAATTTTGACGAGGTTGACACCTTTCACGTAATTGATATTCAAAAAAAAAAAAAAATAGGTAGGCCAGTAAATTTAAAAAATATAACTCAACCTATATTATATCCTAATGGCAGAACAATTCAAGAGAAACAAAAAAAGACATCATGTGTTTATTAAAGTTTATATCTCCAATTAAACACGACTTTTACGGGACATTAAGGACAACAACACGTGGAGATCAAGATTTACATTTAAATAACTCGGAAGAAGATGATGTTTGTTATGATGAATAAATATAAAACTTGCCCCCCCCCCTCCCCGATAAATGTTATTTTATTATTTTTACATGAATTTCTTATCTTTTTCAGCTGCCAAAAGGTGTAAGTCCTAAAATTTTTACGATGCTGTCATTATTTCAATAAATACTTACGTTTTTATTTATACATCCTGTACATATTTTGTTTTTTTGTAAAGTTTACACCTCGAAAAAAGACTGTATACACTTTTCCAATTACATTAATAAACCAAGAATTTTAAAAACTAATGTATCAAAAAACATTACTTTTCTCAATTTTTGTGTTTTGGACTTGACCGCATTGGCTTCTGAGCGGCTCATTTGTTACCCCGAGTATACTCGTGTAAAGAGGTACATTTGTATTTGTACGTGTATATACAAGTATGTTCATGTGCACACGAGAATATATGTAAACATACGTGTTACCCCGAGTATACTCGTGTACAGAGGTAAATTTCTATTTAAACGTGTATATACATATAGATGCATGCATATAAGAGAAAATACGTGTATATACGAATAAGTACGTGTACAGGCGACAAATAAGTGTTTAACCCGAGTATACTCGTGTACGAAGACACATTTGTATTTCTACGTGTGTATGCATATTTATGCGTTTATAAACGAGTAAATACATATATATACGATTATGTACGAGTACACACGATAGTATGCGTATAGATAAGAGTTACCCCGAGTATACTCGTGTACTGAGGTAAATTTGCTTTTAATTGTGAAAACATATATTTATGCGTGCACGCAAGCGAAAATACGTGTATGTTCGTGTACACATGAGAACATGCATATAGATACGTTTTACCCCGAGTATACTCGTGTAAAGAGATACATTTGTATTTCTACGTGTTCATGCGTATTTAAGCGTGCATATACGAGAAAGTACGTGTATATACAAGTGTGTTCGTGTACACACGAGAATATGCGTATAGATATTTGTTACCCCGAGTATACTCGTGTAAAGAGGTACATTTGTATTTGTACGTGTATATACAAGTATGTTCATGTGCACACGAGAATATATGTAAACATACGTGTTACCCCGAGTATACTCGTGTACAGAGGTAAATTTCTATTTAAACGTGTATATACATATAGATGCATGCATATAAGAGAAAATACGTGTATATACGAGTAAGTACGTGTACAGGCGACAAATAAGTGTTTAACCCGAGTATACTCGTGTACGAAGGCACATTTGTATTTCTACGTGTGTATGCATATTTATACGTTTATAAACGAGTAAATACATATATATACGATTATGTACGAGTACACACGATAGTATGCGTATAGATAAGAGTTACCCCGAGTATACTCGTGTACAGAGGTAAATTTGCTTTTAATTGTGTATATACATACTTATGCGTGCACACAAGCGAAAATACATGTATGTACGTGTACACATGAGAATATGCGTATAGATACGTGTTACCCCGAGTATACTCGTGTAAAGAGGTACATTTGTATTTCGACGTGTATGTACATATTAGTGATGTGCCGGATCGTTAAAAAAGTCGATCCGCGGATACGGATCCGGATCATTAGTGGCAAGATCCGCAGATACGGATCTCAAAATATTTTTACCCAAATCAACTACCCAGAAGAAAAGTGTAGAATTTGCTACGGAAAGCATCCCCGTTAGGGTAATGGAACTGTTTCTTCAAAAAATGTCATCTACGGCGAATATATAATCAAGACTATGATTTACTCTTTAAAGAAATATCCGTTAAAATTAGGGGGAGTAAGCTTATTTCTAGATAGCTTGGTAGATGTAGGATACAGGAGCAAGAATGTAAAGCTGCTTCTGGACAGGCTAGAAATATTTTTTTGCATTTTATTTCAACATAAATGCAGCGCTGACCCATTCCACCCGACTTACCCTGACCGACGAAATAGCAGAGCCGGGAACACCTTTACAAACAGTGAATAGAGAATTTAGTCTCACTTTTTTGAAGGATGCCGAGAAAAATCAAAAGGAAGAATAACATAAGAACAATAACAAAAACTAATATTAAGTTAAAAATTAAAAAAAACATATCCCAGAGGGCCGACCTCATATTGAGATTAACTTCGCGGGTCAGAACACGCATTGCTGACAAATATAAACTGACAGCAGATAGAAATTTTAAATCTTTGAGTTTTTCTCCTTATCTTCCGACTATGAAATCGCTACCAATCACGCGTATAAAGGTTTAGAATAGCATTTAAAATTTACTTAACAAGATTATAGCTCCTACTGTATATAACTTGAAAGTTCCAAATAAATATGAAACGCAGTAAACTTCGTTCTTTCAATTAGGGTCAATATTTTTACGTACGGGTAGCTTTTACTACCATAATTCTAAAAAACGTTAAGTCGGTTTTGAATTAATATCTCCAGTAATTAAAGTTCTACAAAAACCATAAATTTCATACCTTTTGTTATATTATGAAGCTATCACTTAATTTTAAGTAAGTTCCTAGGAAACCAACGTATTTATATGAAAAAAAAAACTGTTTTTAAAGGAAAATGACAACAAAAGTAAAAGGAGAGAGGTCTCAAATGTTGGGGATTTCTCGCTCATTTTCAGGATAGCATTATCTGTTTCAACAATTGCTTTGATTGGTCATTGACTACAAAATTTTCACTAAGACAGAATGAATTTTATGTTCATTTTACACAAAAAATTATTCATAACTCGAATAATAACTGCTTGTACTACTGTATTACATCAACTAATTCCTTTATACAATGAGTTTCACATTTAGTCATTTATTTTAAGGAAAGATTTTTAACTCGTAAAATGATCTCTAGGCAAAGCCTTTCACATTTCGACCTCTATTTGTGAAAAGGAAAATCATCCAGATTTGGTAATATAGCAGTACCGGATCTAGGGAAGGGGTGGGGGTGAGTCTTGCTCGTACCCTGGGTGGCAACTTCTGAGTTTGTCAATATTGGGTGAGCCGCTCAAGCACGGATTCAAAGGAGAGTTATAACTGTCATTGAGAAAACAAATTGAACCTAAATTTACGTTTCTAAAACTTTTAATTAGGAAAATTTCTCCAACCTTTACGTTTCTTCCTAATCACAAAGCTTAAAATGTATTTCAGGGCTTTAATTTTGAAAATGTCAGGAGGAGAGCCACTTACCATCCCTTCCTCTTTTAGTTTGGCCAAACATAGCCTAAAACAGCGTTTTGGGGTGCTCCATTTTCATCCCCCCCCCCTTTTCGTTGTCTAAAGTGTGCCAAAGATAGCTTTAAAATGTGTTTTGAGGCTAGAGAATTTTGACCCACCGACGTCAGGTAAAAATTGCGTTGTTAAACCCTCAATAAATGTCACATTTTTCGGAAAGAGCAAACGAATTTTCCTATCCTTTAATGTCACCAAAAAGCCCAAAAGTGCAGTTTTAACCCTTGAGTCTCGAAACACTTCCATGGAATAACGCACACCGCATCCCTTCATATCTCATCTTTTAGCCTAATATTGGTTATTGAGTTTTTATAACTTCAATACAACAAATTCCCGAGGGCGGTCAAGCCGTGACCCTTCCTGTATTCCTGTATAATGATTAGCTTAAGAGTGTATATTTAGGACATCAATTTCGGACTTTAAAACCCCCATATCATCCAATGTCTCCAAAAATAGCTTAAGCTGAGTTTTTAAAAAGTAAACTTCAGAAAAATTCTAAGGTAGGGATTCCAGATGTGCACGAAACCACCTAACGTCACAGTTGGCTCAAGAGCTTAAAATGAGCTAGTTTCGAAAAAGATTTCGGGTGGGAAGTCCCCTTCCGAACTATCGCTCATAACGTTGTCCGTTAAACAACATCTAAAGTCGCGTTTTTAGGACGTCATTTTCAAAAAGTTTCAAGGGGAGATGGAAAAACCATCCTACTTCCCAACATTTTCGGAAACATTTGGAAATTTATGCCGTCAAAGGTATAGGCTACAGTTGCGTTTTTGAAACTTCGGCATCGACAAGTTTCCAGAGAGCTCCTGAACGTTCTCTGTTCTCTTTAACGTCATCAAAGATAGACTAAAATTAATTTCAAGTTTCAAAATATTTCGGGAGAAAAATCCAGTCTTTGTTGGAGTTAGGGGAGACCCTTACACCACTAGATACAATTTACATTTACGTGTTTTTCAGTTTTGTTGAAAAGCTGTCCGAGCAGCGCCCCTGAACTTTCCCCAATATTTTCACGTATATAAAGATAGCCTAAAATTGCTTTTTTAACATTTCAGTTTCGGAAAATTTCTTTGAGAAGTCACGACCCTCTAACGTCACAAAAGAATGCATATAACCAATTTTAATTTCGAAGACAAAGAAAAGGGAGCTCCAAGCATCTTTTGTATAAGCGTTACTAAAAATTGCTTAAAATTCCGAATTTCGACTTAACTTATGGAATGTTTCGGTGGGATTCTGAATTCCTTTATTTTCTTCTGAAAGATAAATTAGAACGAAAAAAAAGTAGGTTTCTTTTTTTGTTTATTAAAATCTTATTAAAATACTTTTGACTCTTTAATGTGTCAACTATTTCCCATCAAAAACGGCGGCAAATTGAGGAACTGGCCCGGGCGGCAGAAAATGTAGCTACGCCACTGATCATAGGTGAAAAACATTTTTACGATACGATAAGTAGTTTTTTTTAAATAATTTTTAAAGTTCAAGCGCTTGTGACGTAAAAGGCTTAACTCCTCGCATTTAACTCCTCGCGTTTCTGGAACATTAAACCTCTCATCCTCTCGGAAATATTCGAATATCATCATTGATGTTAATTGAGGAAGATTATTTAGATTGTGCTTTAACGAATCCGGCCTCCATAGTGTGTTCAAAAGGATTATTGAATTTCTAAAAAATAAAAATATCAGCCCGCATAAAATGTCCCAGCGAAAACAAGGGATCTTCGGCGGAAGGTTGCCCATTAGCGCCCTGTGACGTAGGCTCGTGACGTTCCAGAAGATTGCGCGTGGATTTTTAAAAATTCATTAAAAATCAATCACGGTGTTTTAAAATTCGGCGATGGTAATTTTTTTAGTTTTGAGGGTCAATTAACAATATCCAATAGACAAAATATAAACATTTAATAGGTTGCAACTTCCCTATTATTACACAACTAGTGTGGTTTCCTAACTGACAATGCAATTAATTATCAGTGCAATGTTGCATTTGAAACGTGGGTAATGAGCAATTATTTACATTTATAAAGTTGTGAACACTTTTTTATCCATTTGGAGCAAATTTTTCTCAATTTCAGTTTAATAAACTGGCAGACAAAGTTTACGAAGGAAACAAAAAAAGCACAAAAGCTAAAATCTACGTAGGGACTAAGACCTAAAATTAAACAATATTCGTAACAAAATTTTATTGAAGAAGTGTTTACAAGTTGCTTAAGAAAGTTGTTTTGCCCGAAGAAAAACTGTCTGAATCATGATTGTACAAAAAAGCACAGTACTTATAACACAGCGCGTCCTACTCCGAACAATTTAATGCAGAAGCTCTTGAGGAAAACTCGCCTGCTCCGTACCCTGGACGGATGAGTACTTCATTGTTAACACATTACCTATCACTATTATTGGCAAGATAGGTTCCTCTAGCATCGAAAGAATTTCGAAAAAAATCAAACGAGGAGACAGTAATCAAAACCAAACATGTCCATTCTAAACGATTTTTGGGAATTTACGAAAAACGTATTTCTGAATAACTTTTTATGGAAACATGTATATATATATATATATATATATACTATATATATATATATATATATATATATATATATATATATATATATATATATATATATATATATATATATATATATATATATAATTACACAGCTCGACATTGAAAATGCAACACCAAGAACGAGTGTTCAGAAATGTCTGCAAATTTTAGAGTAGAAGTACATCACTGAGTTAGGTAAATGATGTGAAATGCGCAGCTCTCCGACGCAAGTGAAGCAAGATATAAGGGAAGGAACTTGCAGAATGGGCAATATTCGCGTCGTTATTTATGACTTTAGAATCATCGAAGAAATTTTGTTTTTGTCTTGGAGGATACGTGTAACAGGACAGAATGCCAGGCCTACGTCAACGAAGGCACTTCCAGCAGATAGACGATTTTACGAGGAGTATGGTGATCGGATTTAAAAGGGAAGGTTGGTCCGTACTTCAAATCGCAGCTGATACCCACATGGATGCGAGCACGGTGCATCGGCTGTGTCGAAGATGGTTGGAACAACGAAATGTGGGAAGATTGAGGGATGCAGGGGCAACCAGAGGGACGCCAGAACGCGTGGACTGACGCATCCACCGACAAGCTTAGCAGACCCACAAGTCACTTGTTCCTCGATTCTGTAGCAAGATACCCTGAATGTTCCCGTGTCAACCAGAACCACTTCCCGTCGTTTGGTCGCACGTGGTCCACGATCACGGCGTCCGCTAAGAAGACTGCCATTGACCCCACAACATAGACAGCAACGTTTAGTATGGTGCCGGACTAGAGCAACGTGGATGACAGAATGGCGAAATGTCGTGTTCTCAGATAAATCCCGCTTCTGTTAATCCAGTGATAGCCGCCGCATATGTGTATGGCGTCGACGTGGAGACAGATCTAATCCGTCAGTAACTTTGGAACGTCCCACCGCACGACAACGTGGAATAATAGTTTGGGGCGCAATTGCGTACAATTCCATATCACCTCTAGTTCGTATTCAGGGCACTATGACGGCCCAACGATATTTGGATAATCTGCTTCGGCCGGTGGCAATCCCTTACCTTCAAGGGCTACTTAATGCAATTTTTTCAGCAGGATAACACCCGACCACACAGTGCTCGCATCTGCCAACATGTTCTCCAAGGCACACCGATGCTTCCCTGGCCACCATACTCTCCTGACCTGTCACCAATCGAACATGTGTGGGATGTGATTGGACGCCGTTTACAGACTCTGTCCCAGCCTCGTTCAAAAGACGAACTGTGGCAAATGATTGAAAGGGAATGGAGAGTCATCCCTCTGGACACCATCCGCACCCTTACTGACTATATGCCTAGACGTGTTTCTTCGTGTATCGCTGTCCCCCCCCCTTCATCCCCCCGGTGGTCCCCTTCATCCTACTGAGCAGACGCCGTTCTCGGCTCTGTATTTTGCCTATATTTTGAAATTAAGATCATTTATTATTCCTTGCTGTCTCTTGTCTTTTTTCCAAATTTCACCACTCCTTCTTGGTGTTGCATTTTCAATGTCGAGCAGTGTATGTATACATTGATTTAGTCTATAATACTTTAAAGATATAACTTTCAAATACAAAGTCTAATAATCCTCTAATTAATTTTAAAATTAGGACCTATTTTCATTTGATTGGACCCTTTTGGACATGTTTTTCTTGGGTTAAAAATCGTAACGGACATGTTTGTTTTTTAACGAAGTAAGAACCTAAAACATTCACAAACGCCCAATGTAGATCCGCTCCAGGTTAAGTGACCAGAATGGGAGCCTTCCATTGGACCAGATGGACATGTTTTGATTGAAACGAGCCTATGGACAATGAACATTTTCTTGTTTGATTTAGGACTCAAAATTTTTAAACAAAATTTTAAATATAATATGATTTTCTTTGACTGAAACTAACAATACAGCGTTGTAGGAAGCATCCTGTAATATTTGAATCAGCTGCTAACTCCATTTCTGTTGAAACTCTGGACAAGTGGAGTAGGGTGGAGTGAAAAAAAAAATCAAAACTTGATACACCATTAGTAGTAGCGAGAAAAAGTTGCCGGTTGAAGACACATTTGGCCATGCAAAAGGATTTAGACAGCGAAAAATATCTCGTGGTTCCACTTGCACCTTGAAGTTGACGGTTATTGTGTAAAACCCGGAAAAGTTACAATAATTTCAAGAAAAATCGAAATTTGATTAATTTGATGTAATATCACTTTTGCGCAATCTTTTGTGTAGATTAAACATCCGCATACTATCATTTTAATAATAAAACTATATTTTAAAGCTCCACATGCTTTTAATTTTAACAATTACACAGTAGGCTCTCTGTTTAACGACGCTCTATTTAACGACTTTCTATTTAACGACGGCTTTTCACGGTCCCAGATGGTCCATTGTAGTGTTAAAAGCATTCTGCTTAAGGTCGTTTTCTACTTAAGACGATTTTTTGTGGTTTCTTGAAAGTCGTTAAACAGAGAGCCAACTGTAGTGTCAAAATTGACTAACATCGTCAGGCTCAGTACATTGAGAAAAGTATCAAAAGCTATTTTTGTAAGAAGTTTTCTTTCATTTTAATTATTCCTTACATAGATAAGGAAAAATAAGCAAGAAAAGAACTTCTTACATAACAAAAAATGTTTCTTTTCAACTTAGCCCATAACTTCGGCTCAAAACCGAAGCCCAAAACTGGTAGCCTCTCAGTATCAACATTGAAAAAAAAAAAAAAAAAAACTGGAATTGTTCATATTCTTAGCTCAATTGAATTCTTCGAATTTACCATCGTACTCCGCCAGAAATCAAGTTATCTGATGGCGTTTCAATCATTTGCAATTCTGTGGGTCAGCACACTGGTTACTTTGAGAATCTAAAAGATATAACGCTGGGTGTTGCTGATGATCGAAACGTCATTATAGAAATTGGTTTACTTCGGATTACGACTACAAATTCGAAAAATTCGACTGGAAAACGAAAATTTACGATTCCAGATTTCAATTTCGAAACTGAGAGACTACAAATGAGCTCATCGATAAGAAGAAGAGGGAAAATTCGACTATCCTTTTAAAAAGAAAATTTCAGATAAAACTTTGAAAGAAACTGCTTGATGGTGTACCTACTGAATTGTATGGTTTTCAAAACGCCACACACTGTGCTAGAGCAGTGATACTATAGGTAAAATTATACAAAGAAGCGCCAGCTACAGTTTGTTGTCTAATACAGTGGGATGAATTTGTTAGATTCAGATTAGAATCCAGAAATCTTACGCCACAATATAACACTAAGGCCGAACATTGTCAGGAGTCAAGACGATAGTTCAACTCGCCAATCAAACTGTTTCATTATACGCAATGTGGTTACAGTTTGAGTGCTCAAAAGCCATTAAAATTTATTTAGCAACTTCTTTTTTCTCTCCGAGGTCTGACTTATGTGGGTTGTTGAAAGCTACACATTTATATTTTTTAAATTTTTATACTGAACCTTTGTTTCCTATCATAAGTAAATTTTACATTTTGAGCTTAAGTTATGGGCTAAGTGGTGAATCAACTTTTTGTACAAGATAATAAATGTTTTTATCATTTATTTTTTCCGTATCTTTTTAGGGTTAGTCAATCTGAAAGCAAATTTTCACAAATAATAACTTCTAATACTTTTCGTCAAAGTACGGAAAATCACGATGTTTTTCAATTTGACTCTATATTTTTCAAATTCAAAGCATGGTTGAAACTTTAAAATATTGTTTATAATAAAAATTATCATGTGTGGTGGGTAATCACACAAAAAGCCTACTCTTACAGGATATTACAACCAAATTTATCATTTTTTATTTTTGCTGACATCATTGTAACCTTTCCCAGTTTTTTTTTTTTTTTTTTTTTTTCGTAATAATGGTCAACTTCAAGGCGAGAGCGGAACCTCAAGATATTTTTTGCTGTCGAAATCTTTTTTCGTAACCAAATATCACTGTAAAAGGCAACTTAACCACACTTTTATTGAGCATTTATCGGTTTGATATTTTCCACTCCACCCTTATGTCTAGTTTTGATTGGTACGTCCTCAAATGTGGAACACAGCAAACTGTCAGCAGTCATAGCCACGCGGACATAGCATAAAGATCAATGAAAAGCACAAATGAATGCAAATGAAAATTTTCGGAAGTTCAACAAAATGAACAATTATGTGCATGTGGCATAATATTAGGTAATGTGTTAATAGTCGAGCACCCATCCAACCATATGCTTCAACAATGTTCAACATTATAGTTTACATCGCATTCCGGTCTGGAAAACTAATGTCGGACATAGTTCTCCTTTCACGAAGCTTTCCCGGCAACAAGTACGGCTAGGCTTCAAGGCAAATAAGCAAAACAAAACTACAAGAAGCTCGATTTCGGCATTTAAAGGCTACAATTTCGACCTTATTTGGTATCATCGATCTGGAATAGTTATTACAGAGCTGGAGATAGAAAACCTCTCACTACAGTCGCATTCACAGCTTACTACCATAGCCTTTAGTGATGGGCATAATCGAGAACTTTTGATAATCGAGGTCTCGGGAATCGAGCACTTCTGATAACCGAGTACTTCATGATCGAGATCTTTTGAAATCGAGAACTCGAGACGTGATAATCGAGAACTCGAGACGTGAAAATCGAGAACTCGAGCGATGGATAATCGAGATCTTTTGAAAATGAGGTCGAGATGTGATGATTGAGAACTTGAGATATGATAATCGATAACTAGAAACAAGATAATCGAGAACTCAAGCGTCTGATAATCGAAATCTTTTGAAATCGAGAACTCAAGATATGATGATTGAGAACTCGAAAAACGATGGTCGAGAACTCGAAACACGATGGTCGAGAACTCGAAACACGATGGTCGAGAACTCGAAACACGATGGTCGAGAACTCGAAACTCGATGGTCGAGAACTCGAAACTCGATGGTCGAGAACTCGAAACTCGATGGTCGAGAACTCGAAACTCGATGGTCGAGAACTCGAAACTCGATGGTCGAGAACTCGAAACTCGATGGTCGAGAACTCGAAACACGATAATCGAGAACTCGAGATCTGATAATCGAGTACTCGCGATAATAATCATTTCGAGTAATCTTTAATAATCGAGTGATCTGATGAGAACTCAAATTATGCCCGTCACTAATAGCCTTTAGCTCCTCTTCACGAGGAGAGTCGCACCACTACCAACTTGAGGACAAAGTCAAACTAGAGCTTACCCTTTTCTCTTGAGACGTCATGAACTGGGGACCAGTTGTTCCACCGCCGGAAAAAATGGACAGCCTACAGGCCTACAGGGCACAAGAGATAAACACTCATGAAGCTTATCTCGTTCACGTACGCATTGCTAAGCAAAAAATATCCATTTCTAAGTAAGTATTTTTTCACACATTAATTATTATTTTGCTTATTTGATAGTAGGTAATATACAGGGTGCAACAGTACAGCGTTTACAGACTTTCAGAGCAGACAGAGTACACCTAGACGATGGGAAACCACATTGCAATGCATGCTGGAAACACTTTCCTGGCGTGCTAGTGACGAAACAAGCACTACTCCATTTGGATGAGTCGGCAAACATTATTAATGATGAAATAGATGTATCTAGTCATTATTTAGAAAATACATCCGGTAAAATGAAATTGATACTTAATTGGTTATTGTTGGATCTGGATGATTCTCTTCAAAAAGGCCAAATAAAAGTAAAGTTTTTTTTTAAATCCACTTTAATAAAAACACATGATTATTTTTTTATGAGTTAATCTGAGCTACAGGTGGGCAATATCGTTCTTTTCAATGATCCGTTCATTAGAGGATCGTTTACTCTTTTGATCCGTTCGTTCAACTCGTTCTTTGAACGCTTCTTTTATTTAAAAAACGACATATCACTCACGTCCATTCTAAACGTTTCATTAGATCAATTATATTATTTGAAGGAAAAATAACTAAAACCATCTAAAATTAAAAAAAATATGCCTATGAAAAATGAATCGGAAAACTAATTCAAGTTTAGATGTAAAAAGCAATTATAGTTCATTTCCTAAGATATTTCTCAGTTGCCGGATAGTAAGATATGTTTTCCAGTCCAGAAATCGTGCCATTTCAGCATGTCAAAAAATTAAATTATTAAATTTTACTATAGAAAAAATAAACTATTAGTGAAGTCAGAAAATTTGCAGAATTGAACTTGAGTGAAATAGTGCACTAATTAAAAATGGAAATGTCATACCTCCAAGTGTAATATGGTCACAGGTTAAAATAAAACAAAAAATAATTTTAAATGTGTGCTTTAGGATTACATTTTAACAAATGTGAATTTCGAAATAAATAAAAGCGAGAACTACAAAAAAAAAAGAGACAGGCTATAATATAAAACACGAGAGTAAAGAAATGTACGCTACGTAAGTTGAATAACAAACTAAACAGAAGTATTAGGTCATAAAACGTCTGATTTTTTAATAAAACTGGCGCATTTTGTCGAAACTGACCTTTTTTTGACCGCGAAACAAACATCTGTTAGCCATGACATCTATCCAAAAGAAAGAGAGGTGCGTTCCTTCAAATATTTTTTCCCAGTTACGGCACTGTATATATACATATAGTATTACCAATAGCCAATGTATAACGAAAACAGTAACTACTCACCAAAATATTGGGGAGTTTCAAAAGTTCACTATATTGTACTGCCGTGAGAAAAAGAAATTTGAGATTAAGAGTTGAAAATTTAAAGATGAATGTAATTCAAAAAAAAAAGCGATTTTATCACAAGTGCATCAATACAATGTTTCTAAATGCTCACCGTTCAAAAGAACGGTCGTTCATTTTTTAAGTGAACGAACGGATGCGTTCATTTTAAGGGTTCGTTCTTTTTGACCCTTTCGTTCATGAACGACACATCCCTAATCTGAGCTCATCAAAATAAGGAAAATTTTTGGTCATAATCTATCAATTTTATTGTTTGCACGAATATTTTTTTTAAAATATAAGTGTGGGAGTGATACCTATCATAACTTTTGCTTAAGAGAAAATTTCTGCAAGGTTGGTCGTATGGACATTGGAAGTATCTTAAATGAGTTTTAAAAAACATAAGACACATTTCTTGAACAGACAATCGGATGAACTTTTCACTATATTAAAATTAGAAAATACTAATTTAAGTAAATAATATTCTACACTCACAAGTAGTCTACTGAAGTCATATAGTATAATCATTATCAGTAACTTAAAATATAGTGTTGACAGTGAATTTTATTATTTATTTTTGATACGTAAAACATCTTAAAAAAATTATTCATCAGTATTTATTTTATAACAGCAATAATTTAATATTTTATCTAATAGCATAATAGCCTAAATTCATCACTACCTTATAAGTGAGAGAGTGACTATTTAATAAAATTGCCATTTATTTTTTTTTTTTTTACAATTATTTGAATAGCGATTGGGCTTTCTCTATAGCTAAATATTTATAAATGAATAGAAAAAAGTTTTTTTTTTTTTTAATTTATCCGTATGCAGTAGGGACTAATGATGGAATGAAGTAAAAAAAAAAAACTTTCCTTCCACTCTCAAAATTTTCCTTTAAGAACGATAGAACTAAAAATAAAGTAATATCACACCTTGGCAAGAAAAGTGACAACTCAAAATTTGGGGAAAATGTATTGACTATTGATTTTAAAAAAAACTAAATTTAATGCTCTTTCTTACCACAGAAACTACGACATAGTTAGCTTTCATAATTGGTGCACGGTGGCGTAAAAACCAATACTGACACATTAAATTTTCATAATTTAGATAGAACATTTTCGAACTTTAAAGATGCATTATTCATTTAGACAACAAACACTAACCAGTAAACACCACTTACTAATTTGTTTTGCAATTATTGCAATATTCAAGACTGAATCTCATAAAACTACAATTGCATAAAACCTTAATTTTCTCCATTGCTGTTTTTTTGAGTTGTCACTTTTCTTGCAAAGGTGCGATATATATATATATATATATATATATATATATATATATATATATATATATATATATATATATATATATACATGTACACTAACTACCAATAAGTATTTGGACACCTATGCATATGTCGATATCTGCGGTCCTAAGGTGCGTCACGGCCTCCGCCGGTATATATCGTGTAGGAAACAGCATCGGCTTTAGTCACATGCAAGATGCCTCGCAGTTCGGAGCTCTCTGATTTCGAGAAAGGTATAACTAGGGTAGACTGACCAGTGAGTGACCACCACCCAGTGAATGAACAGCGCGTCATTTTTTTAAAAAAATAAACTTCCAAAAAAATTTTTTTAATAAATTCACTACAAAAGCGTTCTTTATTGATATTCTAAGCTATCTGACACCTGATTGGTTACTTTGGATACGTATTTTTTTCCTGGAAAAAATTTGAAATTTGTACTGCCGTGAATCGTTTTGTCTCTTTCAAAATAATAAGGCTGGTTTCGTGCTAGCAATTATTTTGATAAATATTATTTTTATTTATAAATTTTATTTTTCAATTCTACGAAAGAAAAATTAAGTATACATATTTAGGCTACGGATTTAAATTGTTCGTCAATGCAGAATGCGTAGATTTTCAGGTAGAGGAGTGTTCAGTCACTGGGTTCGAAAAATTGCGAAAACCCAGTGAATGAACAATGGCAAAATTTCTTTGGATTTAAAAAGAAATTTGAAGTTTCTTTGAGATATTTTAATTTTCTTACTTATTTGTAATGCATATAGTTTTTTATGTACCCAAAATCAACAGTGGCCTATGTGATTAAGAAGTGGAGGGTGAGCTGTCATTGTCGGAATGTGCCCCGAGTCGGCAGACCAACGAAACTGGGAGACAGAGACCGACGAGTGCTGTCCTGAGAAATTCGGAAGAACAGCACCCAAACAATGGCCCTCATCTGCGAGAAGTTTCAACAGGCATCCGGGAGTCTTGTTTCATATAATACCATCCGTAAGGAAGTACATCTGCTTGGTTTTCATGGTCGTGCTGCTGCCCATAAGCCTTTGGTCACAAAGTCTAACCGGGCTGTTCGGTTAATGTGGTGCAAAGCACATCGAAATTGGACCGTAGATCAGTGGAAACAGGTTCTTTGGAGTAACGAATCAAGGTTCACCCTTTACCGTTCGGATGGCAGAGTCTGGGTCTGGCGTCTACCTGGAGAACGTCTCCTGCCAGAATGCATTGTGCCAACAGTCAAGTTCGACGGAGGTGGTATTATGGTCTGGGGGTGTTTCTCTTGGTATGGGCTGGGACCCTTGGTCCCCATTCATGGTAAGCTCAAATCCGATGCCTACTGCACTATTTTGGATGACGTTGTGCTTCCTACGTTGTGGCAGTTTTACAGGTTGGACCCCTGTTACTTTCAGGACGACAATGCCAGTTGTCATGTCTGGGCGTTAACCAAAGCTTGGTATGGTGCCAATGGAGTTCATCGAATGGACTGGCCTGCCCAGAGCCCAGACCTGAACCCTATCGAGAACCTCTGAGACGAGTTGCATCGCCGAATTCAGGGGTGCACTCCCCGTGCAAAATCGGTGAAGGAACTAAGACTTGTGGAAAGTATTCCCCTGAGGGTTCACTCTGTAATTGCCTCTCGTGGAAGCTCTACCAACTATTGATTTTGAATAAAGTTAGTTTTTCTTTTCTATCACAGGTGTCAAAATACTTATTGGTAGTCAGTGTATGTACATATATACATATACACATATATATGTATATATATTTGATGCCATGTGTTGTGATGGCTACAAAACATTCTTATTCCTTCAACTACTTTTATGTGCTCTCTTGTAGCAGTTAGTTAAACTTTGATGGATCAGTGAGGGAGTGATGTAAGAAGGTGGGGCAACATTCAAAGAAATTAATATTTTTACTAATTCTAAATTATAGGCATTAAACATTATAGGCATATTATATTCCCCATTTGAGCATAATACCAAATTTTACAGTAATAAAAAATATATTTGAAAAAAGGGTAATGCAAAAAATAATTTTAAAAGTTGAAATATCGTGTGGGGATGGTATGAGGGAGTGACAAATGATTGATTTAAAACAGTATTAATTAATTCATAAATATAAAAACTACGAAAATAACTTTTAAGCATCACATTATGCATGCGTGCTAAATTTATTTTTAAAACAATGATAAACTAAGGAGATACAGGCGTGGGACCCTAATTTGGCCTATTTGGAGAGATACATCCGTGCACATTTAGTACTAAAACACTCGAAATGTGAAAATTAATGACTTATTGTTAATTGGTCAAGCTTTACTTCATTATTTCAAATATGAATACATTCCTAACTGTGACAGCGAATGTTTAAAATACCCCAGTGAGTAAGCAATTAATGTTGTGGTTCACAATTTTACAGTCATAAAAAAATTGATTAAAAGTAAATTTTTATTTTCAAGCAATCAGTTGAGTTTTGTTATATGTACAGCAGAAAGTGTTGTGTAAAAGAAAGAAGGGATGTAAAGTACATTATAAAACAGGTTTTTACATGTACTTTACATACACCAACTTACGTAATTAAATTATTGTTGCGATCTTCAGCGAATACGTTGTTGAAAAATTATTGTAAAAATAAAAACGAAGCAAATCAAAATAGTAAAAAAACGAAAATTGCATAAATTTCAGAAATGATTTTTTGAAATCGACGATGTTAAGAATTTGAATATGTTTCCTTTAAATATGTAGTAAATGGTATGTGTATTGTGAAAAATAATGAAATTTTTTATTACCAATGTGCATTCATTTCCTTTTATTGTTAAAAGTTTATGGTGGTTTTTCATGAAATGACGAAAAACAGCTCCAATTGAAAGCTTTGAAATAAATTTGTTGTTGTAAAGAAAATGTGTATTTACTGATTTGGAAAACATTGAAAAAAGTCAAATGATTTGAAATTTCTGCAAGATTTTTATTAAGTAGATATAAAAAATGGTTTATAGAACTTGCCTATCTCTAATAATGCAGAAATAAATTTTGCAATTTCAACTAAGCATTCATAAGCTATTAATATATGTCATCTTTACTAATCTACTGATTTCAAAAACTAAAAACTTATTGGTAGAACGAAGTGAAAGAGCAAATGATTACATAACGCATTTGAATACATAATGTTGCGAGATTCTGGGCTGTTGTGCCGTGGTCTGCGTGTTGTTTCCCCAAACGGGGTCGAAGCTAACAGGGAAGCCATTTCCTAGCAACTGGTGAAGATTTCGAAGTGTTGTCACGATTTATGTGGGAAGAGCTAGCTCTCCCTTCGTTTTGGGTCAGGATTGGCTGATGAACGTCCGTCCTTGTTTCTGGTTGGCTGAAAGTATCTTTCGGGTTAATCCGTTTAAGTGCAGCATGCTAGAGTTCGTTTATAATAGTTCCATAAGACACCATAGTTCCAACCAGAAGCAGCGACGGACGTCCAGATGCCAATCCCCAACCAGAATGAAGAGAGCTCAAGTTTCAGCCAACCAGAAACAAGGACGAACGTTCACCAGCCAATCTTGGCCCAAAACGAAAGAGGAGCTAGAGCTCTTCCCACATAAATAGTGACAACACTTCGACATCTGCATCAGTTGATAGGATGTCGCTTCCCTGGACGCTTCGACCACGTACGAGGAAACAACACTCAGACCACAGCACAACAGCGCGGAATCTCACAACATTGACATTGGCTGTGAAAGCCTTCATTCTTGCAAGTACGGCTTTGAATTTATTTGCTATTGCATTAATATTTCTTGATTTCCCAAACGTTAACTGTTTTAAATATACAATCTCCCTAGAGAGGGAGTTAGATTTATATTTTAAAAAATGCAGATCTGTTTTATTTTTAATTTTTTAAAACAGTTTGAAGTAGCAGAAAGACAAAATAAAAGCGTCAGTCCAAGAGAAATAAATCTCCCCCCCCAGTTCTTGCGACATATGGGAGCGAATCGACTTTCTTTTAAAGTGGCATTGGTCGTACCCGGTTTGATGGGGAGCTTATTTAAGTTTAGCTACCAATGAGGAGGTATTCTCAGCTTTGACGAGAGATTTCCTTCTTCCAGCTCTGTTATGGCTGGCTATTCCTGACTTTTGATTCCCGATAAGTGTGAAACGGACATTCTGTATGTTGCAACGAGCTGGTGGGTATTTACTTGTATTCAGAAAATAACTTTATCACACTTGGTTAGTAGAAAAAATGCTGCATTTTGCTCTTTGAGCGAATTCAATGGAAACAACGATAGAATTCAGATCGATTGATGCAACTATGTAAATAAGATCCTATAATTTTGCACACAAGACTTGACACCATAGGAATTTTTACTCTGCCTTGTTTACTTAACAGAATGGATCTCTGTGAAAACCAACAAAGCTAATGAACTAATAGTCTTGACATGGTACACTGAATCGCCGAATGAAAGATTTCTAAAAATGTTACACTGCATAATTTTACGACTTTCTTCCTGGAATCGTTATTTTAAATGTGAAATACGCAAAAAAAAAGCTGAAAATATATCCTTCAATAAATTTCCGAAATAAACAACAGAATTGAAACGTGCTTCTAAACAAAGCAACTAGCGCCTTTTTTTAATTTTGCGGGAGACAGCATTTAAAAACTTAGCGATGAGCAATCTGCCTCCTCAACTGAGTCCCATTGTTCCTCTTTGACTTCTCTGCGATCATTTTAATGCGCAGCAAAACGGCAAACCGCGAAGTTTGTACGAGTACTGTTGGTCTTTTGAAAAAGAAAAAAAAAGTATTTTGCTCAACAATATCAAGATTTCAGTTCTAACTATTGACATTAGGCATGTGTCTCACACGACCGAACAAGTCTAAAAGATCAAATCCTAAAAATGAACGAGTCAGAACGATATCCTAAAAAATTAACGACCGTTCTTTTGAACGGTGAACTGTTAGGATCATTGTACTGGATGCACTTTTGAAAAAATCGCGTTTGTTTTTTTTTTATTACAATAAGAATTATCTTCAAATTTTTAGCTCTCGATGAATCGCAAATTTTCTTTTATATCCATTAATTTTCTTTTATATCCATTTTGAACAATTTTCCCTTTTTGCTTCATTCACTATTTTTCTTTAACCGTTGTAGCTCTTTTGCATGTTTTCAATGCGTCCATTAGTAATTTTTTGGGTAACTTGTTTAGGCTGCTTACAAAATGCTTGGACTTTCCACTTCCTATCCCACGCAACTGTTTAAATCCTTCTCATGCGTTCAGTCCCAAAAACTATTTCTAAAAAGTCATTTTATCTTTTTCCTAGCGATCCTATAATATCGTATTAACTAATATCTATATTAATTTGGCTTTCTTTTTAACTAGCTTGGAAACTTTAAAGTCTCAATTTTACTTTCAGTATCGTGAGAATTTGGTTAGGAATTATTACTGTCCTTTTTTCCCTTATTTTAATATTTGCAGCATTCCTGTTTTTTTTTGGGGGGGGGGGGTGTGCCCTATGGGTACTATGGGATAATTTTGAAGCTCCTTTATATCCAGATGTATTCTGTTTTTGAAATTAAATTACTCGGTACCCCGGCTGAATTAATAATAATTACACAAAAATATCATTTTTTTTTCGTTATATACTTTCAGTATATGCGGGGTGCTCCGTTTTCACCTGCAAGACCTTTATTTTCGCAATCGTCAGTCCTAGATGTCTACTTCCATTTGCAAAAATGTTCAATATCAGGTGTTGAGGTAAGATATTGAGTTTGAAGTGAAAATAAAATGAGCCAAAAAACACAAAATTTAATATTTTATACGGGCCCTAGATCCCCTAACTAATGTTTAGAGAAATAATCTCATTGAAAACTATTACTGACACAAAAAACTTGACATTTGTGCTACCAAAACTCAAGGAGATATTCGAGTTAAAATTTTAAGGGACCATACAAAAGATGAGATTGGATCTGATCGACCTTTCAGAAGAATGACTGGTTGTCGAAATTAAAAAACCAAGTTTTTAAATTTTTAATTGCTATTCAAATATGAATGTAAAAGTTTCGCGATGATACGCAAAAACACACTACAAAGCCTCGAACAATTTGAAAAAGTACACTCTTTGCATACATGTAATTTTTAAAAGCCATGTAAACCGTTATTATTTTCCCCCAAAAGGTGTTATTGACGGTGCGTGAAAAGTGGTCACTAAACGGTGCGTTTCATATCTCCGTGAATATTGGTCGTACTAATTTCGAACTTTTTTTGTTGAAATTATTTTTTAATGGAATTATTTCCCAAAATATAATTAAGGGGACCTGGGGCAAGTATAAAAAGTAAAAATTTTGTATTTTTTGACTTATTTTTATTTTTACTTCAAATATTCAATATCTTAACTCGGCATCTGATTTCGAACAATTATTACTGATTTTGTTGCACTTAGGCAGAGCTTGAAAGAGGTTTTTTCGTCATTATTCGAAAATAGCGACGTAGATCAGCAGTGGAAGTAATTTAAGGAAAAACTAGCGAAAACGCTTGGGGATTATGTTCCACTTAAGAGAAAAGGTGTTAGTACTAAAATTTGGCCCATGTGGTTCTCCAGGGAGATTAAAGAAACTCTAAATTATAAGCAAGCGGATTTTCGTCAGTCTAAGGAGACTGCTCAGAGTGCAGATAGGCTCCAGTATTGTAAGGCAAGACGAAATTTTAAGTATTTGGTACGGATTTCGGAAAAGGGAATTGGAGCAAAGGCTAGCAGATAACATTGACGGGAATCTCAAAACCTTTTTGCTTACGCTATTTCTGGGAAAGCTCGAAAGAGTCAAATTGGGCCATTGGTTGATGAACATGGAAATTAAATCCAAACGATAAGGATATTGCAAATGTTTTTAATAATTTTTTTCCCAGAGTTTAACGATAACTGTATCTCAACAGCTGACACTAGCAAGAAACAAGCTATTATGTAGCTTGAGGATTTTGTGTTTTCCAGGGAGGAGGTTCTATTCCATTTGAAAAAAATTAAAGCAACTAAAGCTTCGGGACCAGATAATCTTTATCCAAAAATTTTAGTTGGATGTGCAGAGGAATTAGTGGAATTTATTTTAAATGTTTTTAATGCTTCTTATAACTCAGGGACAGTGCCAGAGGACTGGAAACTGGCTCACATAACGCCGCTCTTCAAGAAAGGGTCTAAAGGTAATGCTGGGAATTATAGACCTGTAAGTCTGACATCAATGGTTTGTAAGATTTTCGAAACTTTGATCAAAGTTAATATTATGAATTTCTTAGAGACTAATAGCCTGTTGACTAGTTTGCAGTATGGGTTCAGGAAAGGTAAATCGTGTGCTACTAATTTATTGCATTTTTACGACAAGGTTACCTTGGCTTTAGATAACAAAAAGTGTGTGGATGTTGTTTATATTGATTTTCAAAACGCTTTTGATAAGGTACCGCATGTTGCTCTTCTCAGCAAATTAGTTGATATAGGAATAGGAGGAAAAACTTTACTTTGGATTAGAAATTGGCTGACTGGAAGGAAATAAAGAGTAGTTGTGAGGGAAAATCATTCTAAATGAAGTGGTATTTTAGGCGGGGTTCCTCAGGGTTCAGTTTTAGGGCGTCTCTCGTTTATTATTTTTATGAATGACATCAATGAGAATATTTCTGGAAGCATGAATTGTTTTACTGATGATGTAAAATTTATGGGGATTATATAAAATGAAGAACAGGTATAACAACTTCAATAGGATTTGGATTATATGACTAAGTAGACGGATAAGTGGGGTATGGCAGTTAATGTAGGGAAATGTCAAGTGCTACACTTAGGTCATAAAAATAAGCGTACGAGTTATCGTTAACAGGGTTCAATCATTAGTCAGGCAGAAAATGTTATTGATCTTATAAATAGTATTATTCTTAATAAATCCGAACTTCAAGTTTAGTCAACAGTTCAGCATTGCAAGTAACAAAGCCAACAGAATGCTTGGGTTTATCAATAGAACTATTTCAAACAAGTCTAAGAAGGTTCTTCTGCCTTTATATAGGAGTCTAGTAAGGCCCTATTTGGATTATGCTGTGCAGTTTTGGTCGCCTTATCTGAGAAAGATATTTGTGCATTGGAAAGGGTTCAAAAAAGGGTAACTCGACTAGTAGAGGGACTTTCAGATTTAGATTATGATACAAGACTTAATAGGCTAAATATGTATTGCCCGGAGCAAGAAGAGGATCAGAGGGGACATGATTCAGTTGTATAAATTTATCAAAATGAATGTTAGCGGATTAAATTTTTGCACCGAAAGCAGGAGGAGGGGTCATTGTTTTAAGATATTCAAATCTCAGGCTAAACTGGAATTAAGGAAAAACCATTACTTTAGTAGGGTTGTGGGCACTTGGAACAGCTTACCGGATGAGGTGGCAATGGGCAAGGGGGTGGATTGCTTTAAGAGGGCCTTTGATCTTCATTTAGGACTAAAATTTACTAGGACCAGCCTAGCTAGGCCAAGAGCCTGTTGCCGGTCGTCACATTTGTATTTTTGCAATTGAAAGTATACATCTGGGACTAACGATTGCGAAAATAAAGGTCTTACAGGTTAAAACAGAACATCCTGTATCCATTTAAACCTAAATAAAATATTTTAAAAATAAACTTTATAGGCATATTTCCTTAATTTTAGATCATTTTAGTTGTTTTTCCGTAAATGTGTATTGCTGATCTAATGAAACATTTAGAATGTACGCGAGTATGTCTGGCAGAGAGATCACCTACAACATTTTGAAATGAACGCAGTTGGTCAAATGAACGAGTTCAGTAAACGGGTCAAAAAAAATGAACGGTCCTCTGATGAACGGATCATTAAAAAGAACGACATTGCCCATCTCTAATTGACATGTCTATGTTCAATTAACTCAGATTCGATAAAGGAGAAGTGAATCCCGAAGTAGCGCTCCCAAACCCAACTTGGCCGAAAGGGATCGTTGTTTGACTGCACGTTTCACTTAAGTAATTATATTTAAACTACGAAAATTAGTTGACACTTTTCGTAGCACTCTGCCCATGAGCATTATTCAAAAGGCACATAGCTGCATTGGCTAAGAGAAGAGTGTTTTCGTTTGGAACAAAATTTTCTGCATTTCGCTAAATATGATATTGTGACACGATTGTTGTGTAATACGTCAGTAAGTATGCACTAGTAATTAGTAAACATGCATATATATGTACGAATTGCATATTTTGACCCTATTCAAGTTACATAACACTACATCGTACATGTTCAATCAAAATTGTAAACAATACATTTGTAAAATAAAACAGATGCATACCTTTTCAGTTGTTTTACAGCATCCCGGAAATTCCCTTTTCATCCATCAGTATACAGGATCTCCGCAGCTCGCAAAAGGTATTTGGTTCACGAAAAACGGAAAAGTGTTTTAATTAATATTCGGGTTATTCTCACATAGACACAATTTTCGCATTCCTTTTATAGTTTATGAATGTTTCAGAAACTATAGTATTTTTTTGTAATAAACGTAAAATTTAAAAAATTTAAATGTATTTTATTAATCTAATTTTTTAAATGTTATACTCTCACTTTTTCCCACTATTAAAAAATATTAGCAAGAAGTATTTTACTTTTCTGTCTAAAAAGGGAACAATCCCCACTTTACCGAAGTCAAAAGGTAAAAAATCCGACCCTATTTAGTAAAAACAGTGATTCCTAAAATAGAATCCCCAGGGGTCCATGTCAGTGAAAGAAAAAAACTAGGGACGCATGAGATGAAAATTAACCTTATTAATTTAATTAATTTAATTGAGATTGAAAATAACCATAGGTAGGGGGTCTTTGGACAACGGAAAAAATCGGTTACATGGATCCACAGAAAAATAAAGTTTTAGAACCCTTAATCTAGACCAGGGGTCTCCAACCATTTTGTGCCCAAGAGCACATTTTAAAATATAAGACCGACAGCTGGTATCATTTATTTATTTATTTTTTGGAGTAATTTAATAGTTGGATAATAAGAGTTAACACATAAAAATTATTGTTCATATTCTTGTGTAGGATACATAATTACTAAGCAGCGCATACGAAATCTAAAAAGTTTTAAAACTCTTTAAAAATCGTCCGAGAGTTATAAAGTTTATTTCTTAGCTTATACTCTCAGACATTTTACTTCTGGTTGTCGAAAACAATGTAAAATAATTAAAACTATAAAGTCAGTTACTAACAGCAAATTAATTTCAGCACTTATTTTTCAGCTTTATTTCCAACAAATTAAGTTTAAGGTTGAGCTTAAGCAAGCATATACTTTTGGAATCAAGATCAAACTTTTCAAGTAATAAGTATTCGAGCTTTCTTTGATTCAAGTCCAGTAATCAGTTTAAAAGCGTTTTTAAAAACTATTTTTTCTTATATTTGTTTAAAGAATTTTAAACAAAACTGCTTTTAAATTCGAGCTCCCAAACATATGCACTACATTTAGAGCAGGTAAAAGTAAGCTATTCTCTCTTTATGCGAAATACACATAAACGAAATAAAATACCTTTTTTTCCACGTAATAAGTAAATATGCTTTAAATTTCAAAAAAATGGACTTAAAAAAGAAAAACTTTAAAATAAAATACACAAAAAACGTTTTTTAATCCTAAAGACTATTTCTATAAGCTGGATTCGCATTAGAAAGTATGAAATTAAACAACTATTTTTTTACTAAAAAACTCAAAACTTGCAGTTAATCTTAATATCTTTATATTTAGGTAAATTTTAAAGTAGCCAACAATATTTGAATTAATAATTTTGAGAGAAGAAGGCAGTGTACAGCTTAGTTCGAATAGGTCTTGTTATGCCACCTATATTTATTAAACTGTTTCTTAGCTTACATTATCTGTCATAATCCTCCGTTTTGCTTCCGGTTTTTAATTTTGCCAGAAACAATGAAAAATAATTATTATAAATTAAAATGTTTTCGCTTTTTAATTGTTGCCATAAACAATGAATTGTCAGTCAATTTATCAAATTAGTTTCGAGGCTGAACCTAAGCATGCATATGTTTGTGGGCGTTTTTAAAAGCTTTCTGTTTTCACTTACTTGCACAAAATTGCTTTTAAATTCAAGCATACAAACCAGAAATACTGAGAAAAGATTGATGAAAAAAAAGCAATTCTCTCTTCATGAGCAATACATTTAGATTAAAATAAAAGTCCATACCGTTCTTTATTTTTAAAAGAAATAAGGATAGGCAATAAAAAATATGTTTGAACTTTCAAAATGTTTAACTCAAATAAATTTTAAAACCAAAAAAATATTAAATTAAATGTAAAAATGTTTTTTAATTGTTCTAAAGACTATTTCTTTGAGCTTGGTTTGAGCTATAAAGTATGAAATAAAATTAGTATATGGTTTCTCGATCAAAGGATTAAAAAGTTGCAGTTGGTTCAATGAGACAACAGTTATAATTGAAAAATGAGCTTTGTGCTTCAATATGAATGAAGTGAAAAACCAACGTAAATAAAGCACCAATTTTCTTGACAATTTTTGCTTTATTTACGTTAGTTCTTCACTTCAATCATAGTAATGCTAATACTTACCCATGATGACAACTTAGTTCTTCAACTCTTACTTAAAAATAAACCAATGAAGATAGCGATCCAAGGCCGACAAAAAAAATACACATGCACATACATACAAAAGAAATGAAGAAATATTTTTTCAAGTAAACCTTCAACAGCAATCATCGATGAAAACTGTGCCGGTCAAATGTTTGAACATCGAAACTGTCGGACGATCGAGCATTGTGTCTGGAGAAATGGCAACAGGTGTACACACGGAATCGACCCCTTCGAGTATGAGAACTGGAGTACTCTCTGCACCAGAGAGCTGATGTCTGCCAGGATCGGAACAGGGTGTAGGTAACAGTACAGAGGAACAGAGATAGAGCAGCCACAGCGAAACCAGGTCTCTGTATCTGCCCAGTACATTAAAAATCTCCTCATTGAAAAATGTGCACAGAGCAAGCAAAGCACCCTACACGAAAACTTTTTACCAACTGAAACTTAATGTAATGCTCAGAGACAAAGACCCCCATACCGTAAACATCAGGGTGGTTCGAAAAAATCGATTTTCTTATTTCGGAATCGTGTTACCTCTCAAAAGTTCCAGTTTTGTATCCTGGCTTGGGGAAAAAGAAAAATTCTAAGTGGATATCTTCAGTTCGCGCCTGAGGTTGAAAGTTTGAAAAAAAAAATGTTAAAAATTGAATTTTTTTAAAAATAAAACTATTTTTTTAATATTTTTATAAGGCCTTAATTTGTCAGTATATAGCGTAGTTTGAACCTAAAAAATATTTTATTGCTTTTACATAAGATCTTTCGTTTGCTTATAAGCCTTAAATTGGGCTAAAATCTCCTGGAATTTGAAGCCGAATTTAAGGCATCGTAGGCGCAAACTAGTATCTTATGCACTAGCTATAAAATACATTTCAGGTTCAAACTACGCTATATACTAACAATTTATGGCTGTTACATTTTGAAAAAATACAAAAACTAATTTTATTATGTTCTGAAAATTTCAGATAACATTTTTTCAAACTTGCAGTCTCATGCGCGAACTAAAGATGTCAACTTAGAATTTTTTTTCCTTAATTGAGGATATCAAGCTACAACTTTTGAGTGGTAACGCGATTCTGAAATGAAAAAAAAAAAAAAGATTTCTTTCGAGCCACCCTAGTAAACATGTGAGGCAGGGCAACGGGATGTCAGTGGCAAAATTAAAAAATTGGCGATAACCAGTACAAATGGTAGGTAGACCACTCCTCTGTCTTGGGTCAAGAAATAGTAGCCTTGTAAGTGCTGCTATATAGTATGATTTAAAAAAAATCTCAATGAAAGCCTACTTAGGACGTTATCTTTAAATGCGTTTTATTCAAAATTCAAAAATGTCCACTTACATCCCTTTGCTTCTCACTGCCTCATATGGGACTGTCCACAGGGGATGTCACGCTATGAGGGGGGAGGGGAATTCATGAAATAAGGGCCCGATTACTGAATAGGCCAACTAGAACGTGGCCTAGCGACCCCACTTTTTAGGGACCCCAAATGGCTAACTTTTTCTAACCAATAGCTAAAACTGTTTTTGCCAATGGCTAAAATAGTGAGAGTTGACTGCACAGGGCCCCCTGATATCTTAATCGGGCCGTGCGTGAAATTGCGACTGTGTGACAAGGGGGAGCTAGTAACAAGAAGTGTGACATCATGTACTTTTTTAGGAGGATATGTTTATGAAATACAGTGTGACATGGGGGAAGGAGGGGATAAGGTGAAGCGTGACACTTGTTTTTTTGAGGGGGATGGTCAAATATGCGAAGAAAATGTGACACATTTATGGACAGTCCCTTTAAGATGCAATTTCCCCTGAACGTCTGTACTGAACATCTTCAGCCTGAAGCCCTTCACCGTAGCTTAAATAGCGACGCGTCTGCCATCTTGCGGCTTAAGGTCACTCTCTTCCTATGTCTTCTACAATATAGTAGAGTGTTTTGTTTTTTGTTTGTGGATTAATAGAGTTAATAAGAAACCGCAATCAGAACAAAATGTGTTATTTCACCATTCCCCCACGCCGGCGGACATGTCCTACTTTATTCTACCATTCAGGGCTTTACTGCTGTTCTAAGCGCAAAAGTCGTTTCTACAGCTGAGTTTGAAATGAGAAATCGCCGTTTAAAGTTATCCACCTACTGTGTTTTTTATCCAGATGTAACTTTTTCAGATTGAAAAAAAAAATTCTCACCGACAAATGACCACAAAACATTGAATTGAAAACCACAATTTATCAAAATTGTGGTTTTACCTGAATTTCGATAAAAAGTGCAGATACGAATTTTGAGCTTAACACAGCAGTTTATTTCAGCCCAAACTGGCAACACATTAACCATATTTACCTGTATAATGGTTAGACAACGTAAAAATGTACTGATTTTCAATTTCGTGACAATTCCATTTTGTGTAAATTACGCCTTCATCTTGGGGCGTAATTTAACTTTTTTTGCGAGTATTTCGTCTGGTAAATATCGACATAAGAGTGTTGAGTAGAAACAAAATTTAATTCCCGCCAAGGAAGTCATCTGAATCGTTACCACAATCCACGAGAGTACAAGTACTAAAATATCTTAAGTAAAAGATCGTAAGTGGCAAGCATGATTACTTGTGGATTCAGTGCGAGGTCACTTAAGTAATTTAAGTGAAGAACCATTAGTGTTAAATAAAACAAAGGACCAGAATTGAGGTGTGAAGTGACAGGCTCATATTTGAGTGATGCATGTCTTATTCCTTTCGTGTATAAAATGACCTTAGAAGTCCACGATGTATTGTTGCTAATTAGCCAGAAATTTTCGTTTTAAGAAAACGTCATATATGATCGTTTGGAGAGGTGAAACCTGAAAAGCATCAGGTTAATGGTTCATTTCAAAAACCTGTTTCGTAAGCTCAGAAGGCACATAACTCAACTATGCCCGAGCCATGAAGTCATTTTGGCTTAGCAGTAAAGTACTGGGTTAGCATAGCGAAGGTCTGTGGAGCAAAACCTACCGAGGACACATCACGGACAACGCATCGCTTCCTCTGTTGTCCTTACCCGCATAAAACCACAAGATTTAATTACATTGTAACAAAAATATACGATTCTTATAATACTCGAACCGAAATATAAAATTTTAAACGAAGTTTACACGAAATGCAAAAGTGATTCATAAGTCAAATGCTACTTATCCTACTACTACTCCTACACTTCAAATAGGCATATTTTTATTTTACTTCTATTTGTCGATCCTGACATCTCTAATGACTGCGTCTTGATGTAAGCCAGTGATAGTTAACAGTTTATATTCGCTCAATTTTGGTATCATTTCACACTTGACGTACTCTTTATTACTCTCATGCGTATATGAGCAATTCCACGGTAAGTGATTGACATTTTTGAAGCAAAACCATAAGCATTGCCACGTTCCACACAAAATATACGTTTTAAAAATCTCCCCTGGTTTATTGTTCTTTCCGAGTATAATGTCGCAATTTAATTTTACAAATAGGCTATTGTTGACTTTTGAAAAAGTTTTAAAAACATGGTAACTGACGGACATCTAAATTGCCGAGGGAAAGTTATGGGTAATATCTGCAGAAATAAGTTCTTGAGACATTATTACAGTATGGGCTGGAGGCTTATATTAAGTTTTAAACTATGTCTTTACTTAAATTCGATGCACAGGCTATATTGTACAACTTTTCCCGCCTTAAACATAAGTAAAAAGGTTCTCCACACATCTTTATGAAAACATTTGTAATCCCGCCTCCCAATTCTAAATGCTCCAAAAGAATCTGAAATAATGATAAACAAATCAAGTGTAGTTATAAAAAACTTGATTCAAGTATTCTGACGGCATCGAATGGTACTGTTGTTGTCTAATGAACGAGTAATAAATTTAACAAAATAAGAAATCAATTCTTGCTAAAGTAAAATTAATTTCAAATATATTGCAATTTCAATGTTTACATTTTGGGTGTCACTCTCTCAAGGGTCGACATTAGACCCCCCCCCCCCCATAGTAATGCTACAGCGATTAATAGATTAAATAAAATCTAAAATACATCCGGATTTAAGCATTGATATTTTTCAGAAACTTTTAAATGAAATTTGAGTGTCGCCCTCCAAAAGATGTCACCCCCCCCCCTTAGTGATTTTACTTTATTTGATAGAATAAATATAATTTAAAATGTTAGGAAAAAATTTTAGAACTGAAGTATCTATTTTTCATAAACTTTTAAATCCAAATTGGTATCGGTCCTACTTCCGAGGGTCTCTCAGCGAAAACGCCCCCCCCCCCCTTTCTCCCGTAGTGATGTAACTGCGTTTAGTAAAATAAATTTAATTTTAAATATTCAAGGAAACATTCTGCGTATTTAAGTTTTTTTTTTCCTTCAAAGACTTGCAATTCCACTTTTGGTGTCACCCCCAGACGGGTGACACCCGGGGCGGACTGCCCCCTCCACCACCCCCGTAGTGACGCCACTGATATAAATATTAAAACATTTCAAGAAAACCGTTAATGAGTGACGGTTATTAAACATTTCTTTACTTGAAGATCTTAATGCAATTATATTATGCACTGAAGTTACTTTGACAAGTGTAACATTGTATTGTAGATAACAGGTTTGCCTTCTAATGAGACTGAAAATAAGAATTCTCTTTAGATTGGGTTCGAAGAAAGCATTATGTTCCTAAGTGCCACTAATTGTAAAAGTCCAACATTATATAATAACAGAGTTTTAAACACCGCATTGGAATAATGACAATATTTTCTAAAAATACCCAGTATAATTAGGACAACAGATCCAAAAAAGCCTCATCAGAATCATAAGGAATTTACAAATTAGTAAGAAATAAGTAGAACTTAAACTTAAAACTAAAACTTTGAAAAATGTCTCCTCCTCTTCCAAAATTACACACATGTGCCTGAACTGTGATGATTAACTAAAAGCCTCTGATGGTTTGCTTATTGCAAAACTCTGAGCCATAGTTTCTGTGCAGGGATTCTGCTTGAACAGACCAAAGACTGAAATGTAATCAATTACTCAAGTTTCCGAAAATGGCAATGCAATATTTTTTTTTCACCTGGAGATTACGATACGCCTGTGGTGTGTAAATGGTCATTGTGTCACAGTGAAACACTGCTATATAACTTTTACAAGGTCTAATAGCGTAAGCAACGCTCCGTGGATTACGATAAATTTAGTGACACACGAGTTGCATGATATATATTTATCAACAGTGAGGTCAGAATTCTTTTACAAGTGTTTGGGAAGTTGGTCATAAAAACTCAGTCTTTTTCTCTACAGAAGTAAGGAAAACGTAATACTTCTATTTCAAAACTGAATGGCTTTAAAGGTAAGTGGAGTGTCTAATGCATAAAAACACACAGCTTCAATCATTAGCTATTCCTATGCTGATTAAATCTATCTCAACAAATGAGTTAAATTATCACATTCAAAGCTCGTTCCTTAATTATTCAGAAAATTGGATTGAAATTTCACAAGGTTAGAAAACATTTCCAATTAGGTATAAACCTTGTTCAGCTACTTATAGCGAGCCATTAAAATTTTATCCTGGAGAATTACGAATATTAGCTCCATAACAGTCCTTTCATGTATACACACTAACGTATTGGAAATGGCGGTATGGATTTAACCCACGGGCTCTAGGAGGGAGCAGTCAAAACCCTCAAATATCCCTTCGCGAAGCCTATGGATTGCTTCTTTCGGGGTTATAAAATAGAGATTTCCCCCCCCCCTCTGCAAGGCTTTAAAATTAAGCTTCATTGTGTATGCTGCTTGCCTCATAACACTCAAAACTCTTTAGCTCTGAAAAAGAAACTCCTTGTGTACACCAAAAGATATTTTGCAAATTTTACAAAAGCATCGTTATTGCTGTCTCTAACAAGGGCCACCGCTCTCAGCTCGCTTCGCTCGCCAACTCCCGTTCGGCACCGATTTATTTCGAGGTATTAACTCTCTCCATACCTCTGAAAACTCGAAAGTCAGCAAAAGAATGTTAATTGACATTTTAGCTTATTTATCTGCTAATTAAATTTGTACAAAGATGAGACCGGGATAAATTAATTCTTCGAAAAGTTTCAAGTGAATCGGTTTCTCTTTCGGCTCTCAACTTTTAGTGGCCTTTTGAGAAGATGAGGCTACAAACTGACAGAGTTTAACTGTTGGTAAATGGTAGTATAGGCAGAAATGAGTCTTCTTGGAAGAAACACGTTTTGGAATCAATAATAACAAAAAGGAAATGTTGGGACTAGGCGGTTTTTTTCTTCTTTTTTCGCGCTTTTTTTCTCTCTCTCTCTCAGGGGAATCCAAGTAAGCAAGCTTGTACTGTACAACAAAGCTAACGCACAATAGATGACAAAAATGCAAAAAAATTTTTAATTAAAAATCTACAGTTCGAATTTTTTTTTTTTTTAACCTCTACCTGCCCATGGCAGAAAAAACTCCTCAGCGAGAGCGAAGATGTTTTAACGCTGGCCTTTTCCTTAGAAGATGAGTCACTGGCGGATCCAGAAATGTAAGGGTGGTCAATTTTCAATGGCCAGCGTTATACCTCCAACATAAAAAGAGTATCAGTTAAGCGGGGGTGACCATCCCCCTAAGGGTTATGGTGCACCCCCTAATGTGCTACGGAGCACCCCCTCCCTCCCCCACTGAATTTTTCAGTCTAGCAGCCTACAACATGGATTATAATCCCTTAAATTTTCATCAAAACTCATGTTTCTTTAGGCACATTATCTATCCTATTATATTTTTTACAACCGGATAGAAAATAATTCAGTAGAAAAATAGTTTTCTTCTCACTTTGACCCAGAAATTCTTTCTTTCATGTAGAGTAATTCTCAAAACAAATTCGCAATTTGTTCATTTTTAAAAATCTAAATTATCTTAACTATTTCACTTTGCCCCACATTCCTCTACTACTCCTTCGGATCTAAAAAAATTGACGTTTAATAATAATCATAATAAAATGCTTGTCACAGGCTGTCAGCTGACCCTTTGACTCTCCCCTAAATCCGCCCTTGAGATGAGTACTACGCCTGTGAAAGAAATTTTGTGGAACGTTTATTGACCTTGCTCTTAAAAGTAATTTCAATGCATCTAACTTTCTAATTTGCTCGCTATTTTAGTTAGATATTTAAGAATTAATGTTCTGCTTCTTATCGATAAGCCATCTGCACAAGTCCTGCTGTAAAAACAACTAATACAACATTTGCTCTCCATCCTGAAAAAACTTTGAAATGGCAGGGTTGATTCAACTCAAATACCGTTCATTATACCGTCTTTTATTATAAAATTCTAGATGTTGTTCATAAATGACACGGTTTGAAAGGGGAGGGGAGTTCTTGAAATTGCGACAGTTAGTCCAAAGGAGGACGGGGCATCGGCATACCGGTTATTGCGACCACTAATTATTATGCTTAGTAATATGAGACAGTGAGAAGCAAAGGTGTGTAAGTGGCAAAATTTAAAATTTGGAGATAA
Organism: Uloborus diversus; assembly: GCF_026930045.1. Classification (NCBI taxonomy): domain Eukaryota; kingdom Metazoa; phylum Arthropoda; class Arachnida; order Araneae; family Uloboridae; genus Uloborus; species Uloborus diversus. The sequence continues at coordinate 113,447,595 of NC_072740.1, forward strand.
CCAGTACACATGGCAGGTGAACCTCTTCTCTGTCTTGGGGCAAGAGATGGTACTAGTAACCCTGGTAGTTGCTGCTATGCAGCATGATTTAGAAAAACAAATCAATGAATGTCTACCTAGGATGTTATCTTTAAACGCGTTTTACTCAAAACTTGTTAATGTCCACTTACATCCCTTTGCTTCTCACTGCCTCATATGTAGTTCAGAAACAGTATAGAATCCGCCTAAACTGTAACTGGCACTCTGTAAGTCACAAAAAAAAAAAAAAAATCAATTATCTTACACACAAACAATGTTTCAAAACTTGTTTCGACAATATTCGCTCTTGGTTTGAATCAGTTTTTCAGTAGACTAGTTTGAAGATGAATGCCAACAATCGTGAGGTGGACAAGCCAGGAGCGTTACATAAAGTAAATTACCTTGCATTCTTAAGAACGGTTATAGATAAAAATTGGGTTGCTTCCAAAATTTTAAAAAGTTTTTTTTTCTGATAGAGCATGCTTAAAAACATAGGTTTTTAGCCAGTTTGACAAAGTTTAGTATTTTTTAAACAATTATTTTAATCGGTGCGCAGATTCAATTTCATTTTTTACGCTTCTGCACAGAACAAGTGATGGGAATGCCATTCACTGATGCCATTAGCGCAGAGCGCAATAATTAAATCCGCATCTTAACGTAACCATTCAGCGCGCCAGTGGAGTAGCGCGCCAAGGTATATCACTCGTGACATCATAAAGACCACTTGGTTTCCCCTGAATTGGACACTTACCAAAATTAAAGTTAAACGTTGGGAAACTGAAAGTTTTATGTTGCTTCGGGTTTTTTCTTTCTTGCTTATTCTATCAATTTCAGTGACTAAGAGTGGTACTTTTGACTGAAAGAAACAACCCCATTCTACAAAGTACGCAGATTGTTTAAAAATTTACCATGCTTGAAAACAGCACGAAATACAGAGAGTAGCAAGATAACTTCCTTATTTCACAACGCCATAAAATCCATTTCATGATTCAGAATGTTTATTTTTTTAGTAAAGTAGGAACAAACCTAAACTTTTATTTTAGGCAATTGCCCATACACTTAAGTAGTGTACGGGCAAACCCTAAAGATTTTTTTAACGGTATAAGTTTATAAGCCATTGGTTTATGAATGCATAGTAAAATTTTAAACATTTAGAATTTTCTAGCAATGTTATTCAGCTTTTAATTGTGCTTCGTCCCATGTTTTCGGAATACATTTACCAGTACAGAAAACATTTAAGAGTAGAAAAATAAAATCACTTTTTCCCCTAAGTATAACAGAAACTGCCTTTTTCATTTAAAGGACTTAACCTTTTTATCTGTTACTGACCTTTGAAGTGCGCAGTTTTATCACAAGAGCTTCTGCTCGTATTTTGGTAAGTTAGTTCCAGTCCCAAATCAACAAACTTTTCCTACACTGAGTTTCTCTGCTACTCAGATATCCACAGGTGAAATGTGCTATTTGAGTAAATAGCACATAATCAGACTTTAAATAACATTTTTGCACTTTATAGTTTTTCCATTAAGTTGAAAAAAATTTTGTAGCACTATTCCCAAAAAAAAACTAGTCCACAAATAGTAAAGAGTAAAATAAACATTCAAAAGGATATTTTGTAATGGTATTCGTTTTAACGGAATTTCACTGTATTTTTAATTTGGCATTAGTGAAATTACTTCTCACAGGAAAGTAATGATATGCGAGGATGGAGAAACCTTTTTTGCAGGTTGGTCTACCCCTTTTCTATTTTACTTTTTTTTTTTTTGAAGTTGCGTTTGGTGCGGAATATCTATATACGCACATAAAATGAGCTTCAACCTCAAATGTCACAAAACGAATGAAAACGATCACGTCATCTAGATGCTCGGAAAACATTAGTTAGATAAAAATTCAAATATTTTTTTAGAAATGCAAAAAAAGAAAATGATTGATTCAAAAACACGACTGAAGATGCTTAAAAATACCAATTTGATTCATTTATTTAAAATGTAAAAAATGGCTGTAAAAAGAAAAAATATTTTCTGGTCAAAAAACCATTTCAAAAATGAACTTTAAGAAAATTCAAATTAATGAAAGTTAAAAAATTAAAATTCTTTTCTCTGTTATATTTTTAATACGATACAAATTAGTTGCGACTGTTGTAAATGCTTAAAAAATTATTTATCAGATTATCACTTGCAAAAATGTTTTTTTCTTCAAACATTTGCATGAAAACCGTCTACATATTTAAATACATAAAAAATGCTAATTTAGGACATAAAATAAAACTTATTTGTATTCGATAATTTGTAAAATAAACTTGGACTTATGGGACAATATATCCCATACTGATCCATAAACGGTTAACACTCCAGAGTTTCGTATTTTTTCTAATTTATAGGTACATACAATAAAGGTATAATCTTAGTATAAGTATATAATCTTCCCAGGAAACCATATAAGTAGCAATCAAAAGAGCAGAGTAAAACGTGTTTTTGACGCATAAGTTAATTGCCCCCTTGTCTCGTTATCGAGATATAAGGTTATCAAAACAGCCGAAAATTTAAGAAAAGACTCCAAATTTAGCAAGTTTCCGTAGGAAATGGAAGACACCTTTCACACGCTTTGCAGATTGATGGCTTGCATATTGCAAGACATCAATCTGCAGACGATGAGGTCGTGCGAGACTTCCACTGTTCACCAACGCTTAAAACTTGGCGCTTTTCTTAAAACTATATCAGCCAATGGAGACCTTATATCTCGCGAATGGAGACACGAGGGCAAATAAGTTGTGTCAAAAAATCGCTTAACATACTCTTTCGAACGCTACCTATTGAACTTTTTTCGTTCTGACTATTTGCATGATTCCCTGGTTGTGGTTAACAATATTTGCCTTAAATGCAGAATTCAACCCAAAATGTGGGAAAAGTATTTTTTCCCAAAAAAAAGTAATTTACTAAATGTTTATTCTCACAATTAAATAACTATGATATTACTTGTCAATTAAGCAATCAATTTTGTATAGCTACAAAGAATTCAGGTAAAAGCTAGAAAACTGGAGGCTCAATTTTTTGGCTTGGAAAGAATTTAACCGATAACAGCAACATAAAATCATTCAAAACTAGGCACAGTTAAATATTGCATTCACTTTTTGGTCTTAAAGAAACTACCAAATTGTAAACATCTTTGCGAAGTAACATTAACTGAACAGAAGCATAAAGTAACTAGTTGTCACAGGTAACAATGAAGTGCATATTGCATACCGGCAAGGGAAGTGACGACTAAAAATAAATTGCATCGGGAGAAAATCAAGGTTTTACGTAACAGTAGTTTCAAGCAGTTTAGTCTCAAATACTACAATACTCACAAAAAATTAGATTGTGGTGTTTACTGGTTTGAGTTTTTTGCCTAAATTCATAACGCCCTCCCCCCCCCCCCTTACTTAAAGTTAAAAAACTTTCTTCTAAATTATGATAGTTCAACGATGTGTCACTATCGATTACATCGTTTCTACGCCAACCACGCCCCAGTTATGTAAGCTAACTTGGTGTGAATTTTGCGGCAAGGAAAGAGCATTAAATTTAGACTTTAAATCCATAGCAAGTCCATTTTTCTCAAATTTGGAGTTGTGTCACTTTCCTTGCCAAGGGTTTTTTTTTTTTTTTTTTTTTTTTTTTTTTTGTCTACACAGAGCACATTTATTCTTCTTTAAAAACATTTGATATAAAAAAAAATAATTAGAGTCAAGTCTTAACATCATAATTAAACTAGGACATGTGTCAGGTTATAGTTAAAAAACAATTATACGTAATTAAGTTCACACATATTGTAAAAATATTTGCTTTCTGAATTCGTCAAAATGTCCTTCATCAACAGCATTGCTGAATTGAAAGAAAGCACTGAAATTAATATATTTTTTATTTATAGGAAAAGACATTTTTCCAATTCCTGTTTTTTGCTTTATAAAACGTCCAGCAGAATTATTTCTGTATTTTCAATCCGACTTTTTTTTTAAACCGGAAAATTACTTCCTTTCATTAAGTTTTTTTTTTTTTTTTTTTTTTTTTTTTTTAATTCAATAAGGATGATTTTTTTTTTTTTTTTGGCATTTTCCGAAGACCAGTTGTATTTTTACTTTGCGAATGAAACTCTTGATTGAATCTGTCGAGTTTTTTCTCTCGTCCGGGCAGGATCAACTCCTTCCGTCCATCCGGGCAGGATCAGCTCCTTCCGCCCATCCGGGCAGGATCAGCTCCTTCCGCCCATCCGGGCAGGATCAGCTCCTTCCGCCCATCCGGGCAGGATCAGCTCCTTCCGCCCATCCGCGCAGGATCAGCTCCTTCCGCCCATCCGGGCAGGATCAGCTCCTTCCGCCCATCCGGGCAGGATCAGCTCCTTCCGCCCATCCGGGCAGGATCAGCTCCTTCCGCCCATCCGGGCAGGATCAGCTCCTTCCGCCCATCCGGGCAGGATCAGCTCCTTCCGCCCATCCGGGCAGGATCAGCTCCTTCCGCCCAACCGGGCAGGATCAGCTCCTTCCGCCCAACCGGGCAGGATCAGCTCCTTCCGCCCATCCGGGCAGGATCAGCTCCTTCCGCCCATCCGGGCAGGATCAGCTTCTTCGGCCCATGCAAGCAAGATCAGCTCCTTCGGCCCATCTGAGCAGGATCACCTCCATTTTTTTTAATCCACTCATTCACAGTTCTTATTCCTCATTGGGTGGATTTTTTTACCTTCCCCTCATCCGGTGTTCTCATAGTATTTAAGAGAAAATTTTTCATTCCAAAATGTTTTTCTCCCCCCCCCCCTTTTTTTTTCTTTTTCATTCATTCGGGGGATTTTTTTTCTCCTATAGTTGAAATAGTTTCTTTCTCTCTGGAGTGCGTTTCATTCAATTCATAGGCGTGGATCTGTATTAGTAAAGTTTTTGCTCTGCCAATCAGCGAAAGGTAGTCTTTCTTTATATCGAAGATAGATTCTTTTTTTTCTTTCGATAGCGGTTGTATTTCCTTTGAAAGGTCAACTCAACTGAAAATTGTTTCCAATGACAAAAGGTTTTTTTTCACAGAAGAGAGTTTTTCAGTAGGAGAGGAGCGGTGTTTTTTTTGGGGGGGGGGTGAAGTTTTTTTTTTTTTTAAAGACTTCAAATAACTTCATATCATGGGCACTTTTGTTTTATTCGAAGAAAAGTCTCATTTGGAGGCAGTCTTTCACATTCATCATTAACAGTCTGGTTTTCTTTTCATCGGAAAAGAGCTTTTCACTTCTAAAGTGTTTTCTGCCATTTTGGGATTTACCCCCCTGGTTATAATTTTCTGGAAGAGCTTGAAATTATTTTTTGAAGTTCAGCTCGATTCGAGTTCATCTAAACATACTTCCAAGACGCAACAGTGTATATAAGTCGGGAAAACCTCTGTAATGCGAGAATCTCATAAAGTCTGCGGTTATACAAATGCAAATTTATACAGTTCATTTAAATATTTCATAACACTGTTGTCAAAAGCTTTACAATGGAATACAAATTTGATACAGAAGCGGAAAGCTTTTTTTTTTCAGTAGTAAAGCATTTTCACTACAACAATTGAGTGAGTTCAGTTTTGCTCCTCTTATCACATTCCCATTACTGGGAAGCGATCAGGAGACTTGAGGCTACCTGCATCCCACCCAGGTTGACATAACTGGATCTTCAGACAGGTTACTAGCCCCTAATGACTGAACATAAATGCTTCCTCAGCGCTCAGAAATTTGATAAAATTTATTAAAAATATTGGGCTGAGAACAAATATGCAATTATATTTGAAACAAATTTTCAAATAGGTAATAAAATACTTCAATTAGCATAATATAGTTGACGTTCGATTTTGCAAACGCTCTAGGACCACGAAAAATGTTCACAAAATCGAAATTTTCTTAAACTTGCATAGCCTTGTTTCAATGCAAGGTTTATTACGTCTGATAAGCTGTTCAAAAAATCATGACTTTTCGTCAACTCGAGCTTCAACCAGTTCAGTAGCATCATTTTTTGAATATTCTCATTGTTTTACAACATTCAAAACTAGTTTCTCTGAAATAATTAAAACACTTTTAAACAATATATTGGTTTAAGGTGACAGTGGACTTTCAATTTCTTTCCCAGTAAAAATTACATTTTCATAAAAGGAGAATGATTCAATGAACATACTGAACATTTCAATAGAATAATATCAACGTTTCAGAACTTTTTAAAAAAATGTTTTGAGCTCAATTTTAAATTGTTCCCTACGTTTCGATTTGATTTTTTTAAACTGAAATTATAATCTAATACATAAAAAAACAGCATAATAATAAAATTATACATTCATTTGGAAATCTCAGTATGATGGCGAAATGTAATTTGTTTTTTCATGCATATCGAACCAAAACTGAGCAGGAAAAAACCTATTTAAATTATGCAATCCTGAAAAATTTAGTTTTAGAAAGAAAAGAATAAAAAACGAAATAATCATTTGATTTAAAAAACACTTCTGAACTCTTAAAATTACATTAAAATAAATTTTAAAAATTAACTATTTGCATAAAGAATTATCTAAAATATTTTAATTAAAAACCCATCTTTACGGTCATTTTTTTTAGAAGTGCACCTTAAGCAGCTATTTTTTTTCAGCTAACGACATAAACCACTTTAAATTACTAAATGATGGCAAATTTTAGAAACAAAGCTAGCCAAAACTCTTATTTTCACAAGTTGGAAACTTTCAATTTTGAAAAAAAAAAGAAAAAATAATAATCATAACAAAATATTCATAAAACCTTCAGTTTTGTATTAATGAATAATATACTGATTAGAAGACGGTTCTATAACTCTTAAATTAGCGAAGTCACTAAATTTCTCACAATGTAAATAGTGCTTTTCAGTTTGGAAGAAAAAAAAGAAAATTAAAAAATAAATTAAATACTAAGTTCTTTTTAAGCAATCAAGTAGTAATAGACTTAGCTCACACAATATGTTCCATACTGGTCCTTAAACGGTTAACACTCAACAGTTTCATATTTTTTCTAATTTACAGGAACAAAGTAGCAATTAAAAGAGCAGAGTAAGACATGTTTTTGGACTCATAAATTATTCGATTTTTTTTTTTTTTTTTTTTTTTTTTTTGCTGTAGTACAGCATTTTTAACACAACAAATGAGTGAGTTCAGTTTTGCCTGTCTAATCACATTCCCATTACTGGTAGGCAATCAAGAGACAACCACGGAAAGCTTTTTTTTTTCAGTAGTAAAGACTTTCACTACAACAATTGAGTGAGTTCAGTTTTGCTCCTCTGATGACATTCCCATTACTGGGATGCGATCAGGAGATCTTGAGGCTACCTGCATCCCACCCAGGTTGACATAACTGGATCTTCAGACAGGTTACTAGCCTCTAAAAACTGAACAAATTTGCTTCCTCTCTATTCAAGAGTTTTCAGAAATTTAATAACATTCATTTAAAGTATCAAGTTAAGAACAAATATGCAACACATACTTCAAATAAATTTTCAAATTGTTAATAAAATACTTCAATTAACTTAATCGATTTGCAAACGCTTCAGGACAACTAAAAGTGTTCCAAAATCGAGATTTTCATAAAATCGAACAGCATTGTTTCAATACAAGATGACCCGGTGAGCTGTTGGATTCTTTTATTAGAGGTTTGTTAATTCGAGCTTCAACCAGTTCAGAAGCATTATTATCGTAATATTCTCAATGTTTTAGAATGTGCAAAATGACAGTTTCTTTAAAATAATCAACACAACATTTTTTAGAAATAAATTCATTTCATTCGATTTCTTTTTTCATTAAAAAGTATGATACTTTTAGAAAAGGAGAATGACTCAATGCTTATAGAATATTTCAAAATGTATCAAAATTAAAAACTTTTTTTAAAAAATGTTTAAATTAAACCTTCGATAATTTTATATTAACAAATAACATCTATAGCTCCTAAATTAGTCAAGTCACTAAATTTCACAATGTAAATGGTGCCTCTCAATTTGGAAAAAAAATAAATAAAAAAATTAAATAGCTAAGCTCTCTGATCATACTTCCAAGACGCAACATTGTATATAAGTCAGGAAAACTCTGTAATGCGAGAATCTCATAATAAAGTCTGCGGTTATACAAATGCAAATTTATACAGTTAATTTAAATATTTCATAACACCGTTGTCAAAAGCTTTACAATGGAATACAAATTTGATACAGAAGCGGAAAGCTTTTTTTTTTTCAGTAGTAAAGCATTTTCACTACAACAGTTGAGTGAGTTCAGTTTTGCTCCTCTGATCACATTCCCATTACTGGGAAGCGATCAGGAGACTTGAGGCTACCTGCATCCCACCCAGGTTGACATAACTGGATCTTCAGACAGGTTACTAGCCCCTAATGACTGAACAAATTTGCTTCCTCAGCGTTCAGAAATTTGATAAAATTTATTAAAAATATTGGGCTGAGAACAAATATGCAATTATATTTGAAACAAATTTTCAAATAGGTAATAAAATACTTCAATTAACATAATATAGTTTACCTGAAAAACTTTATTTTATCTAGAAAAAAAATTAAAAAAATATTTTATTTAAAACACTTCTAAACTCTTAAAATTACATAAATTTAAAAAATAGTTATATTTTCATAAAGAATTCTCGAATATTTTAATTAAAAACCTATCTTTTCAGTCAATTGTTAGAAGTGATCTTTATTTTTTTTTTCTTTAATTTTGTTTTCCTAAATTTTTTTTTTTTTTTAACTAACGGCATCGACTACTTTAAGTTACTGAATGATGGCACATTTTAGTGTCTAAGTTTGGCAAATTTCTTATTTTTCCAAGTTGAAAACTTTCAACTTTGAATTAAAAAAGTAATAAAATGTAAATTAAACCTTCAATAATTTTATATTAACAAATAACATCTATAACTCCTAAATTAGTCAAGTCACTAAATTTCACAATGTAAATGGTGCCTCTCAATTTGGAAAAAAAATAATAAAAATTAAATAGCTAAGCTCTCTTTAAGTAGTATACTCGATCAGGAGATTGTTACATCATCTGATGTATTTATAATTTGTTACATCATCTGATGTATTTATAATGGTTAAGACAATGTTTTTCTCTTAATAGTAATGTAATAAAATTAAAAAAAAAGAACTGAGTAAATCTTTTTTTTTTTTTTACATTTACTTCAAATAGAAGAGATGCGCGCAACAAAGATCATTCTTACGTCAGTGAGAATTGATGAATCAGAACTGCATGCACAATGAAACCCCGATTTTACGTTTCTCAGGGGACTTAAAAACGTTAAATACGGGAAAACGTAAAACGGGAAATACATTGCAGTAAATTTATGCTAGGACCCAATGAAAAGACGTTAAATGCTGGGGAAAGCGCCGATTTTGGATACGTAAAATCGGGGTTTCACTGTAAATGAATAAACATTTTAACTTTAAATACAATAGCAAGCTAAGTTCTTTATAGAGACCATAGTATAGATAAATATTTGTACCTCAGAAGACTAACGTAAGTCCAAATACGGTAATTTTCAGGTTATTACTGCTTTATATGCGGAATCGTATTCCGCATCGAGTCATCAGAACGTAATTCTACAAAAAACAAAATCCTTCATGACTATTTACCAGCATAAAAGAGCACAAGCCCCATCCTTTCGTGCACCAGATAAAAGTTTTTTCGCACTCCTGCAAAGCAGCAGTAATGTGACTTACGTTAGTCTGGCTTTAAGGTAAAGATATAATTTTTGATTATCTATACAGAGTTACATCAATAAACTTCATTGAATGAACTGAATGCAATATTTAAGCTGTGCCAGTCATAATATTTGGAGCTCGTTTAAAAAGTTTAATTTTATGAAACAAAAACAAAAGTAAAACTATGCAGAACTATTAAATTTCCGATTCTTTCCCTTCAAAAAAGTAAGTTTGAGTGAGAATATCTTTAAAAGTTTACAAATTTCAAACTTACATACTGTGCAGTTTGAATTATTTTAAGTTACTCTATACAATTGAATTCAATTGTGTGATGGTTTTGTTTTAGGTAATGCATACATTCATGCACTTAGTTTGTATTGATAGGTGCAACCATACTTTTATATTTTTACTTAGTTATTAAAATACTTTTCCTACACATTAAAAAAATAAATAAAAAGCTGCCATTTACATGGAAACAAATTGTTTTATTTTACGCCCGTTACTTCAAGATTATCCCCTGAATTTCAGTTTTTTTCGGTTAATCAGAGGCTAAGAAAATAACTGTTTAAGCATTTATCCAGTGAAGCAAGAAATATTTTTAACTCGAATATTTATTTTAGAGAAAAGAATCTGCATGAAGCTAATTTAGCTTTCTTTCAAGATTTAATGAGATTTTTCAAAAAAATCTCATTAAAAGTTGCAGAAATTTAAAACTTTTGAAATGTGTTTTTAGAGATTAGCACATTTTTTGCATAATTTAAACCGATTAGTATAGGCCATCAATGTAAAGTCAAAGGGGAAACGTATGCACAAGTTTTAATCCTCATTTAAAATTATTCATTAATTTTTCAATGATGATTTCTAACATATGATTTATGATAAAATAAAGTATTGAAATAATCCAAAAATCTATTTTAAATCCGCGCATAGTTAAACTCAACCATCGCACAAATGTTCCTTCAAATATTTATAGGTTGAGTTTTACCGGTAATTCAATTTCCATACGGTAAGAAGATATTTCAAAGTCATTTTGTTACTCTACTACAAATCTCTCAAATTAAACTGAAGTTTTTGATCTCACGAACCCAGTTATATTGTACCTACAATAATTTGATTGCGTGCTATGTACGTCACTGATGGATTAAAATGAATGAACTGCTGAGCAAAACATTTCAATTTATTTATCTACCTCCTAAATTCCACTGCTAAACTCAAAACCATAGCTGTTAACATAAAAAAATTTCTACCGATTACCGAGTCTTTGACTGAATTACTAACAATGAAGTAAGTAAAGTTTTATTCTTTATAAGTTAACTGCAAATGGTTTTGAGTTGTTATAACCGAAAAAATTAAAGTGGCTATGCACAAGAAATTTCTAGTTTTTTTTTTTTTTTCGAAAATGCCGTTACAGCGAAAGCCCGTTCCAACGAATACCAATACATAGAAATATTCGTTTCAACGAAAGAAATTTTCAGTCCAGATTTGATTTCCATTACATTGCTTGAATTCTATTTCAACAAAAAGCCCGTTACAAATAAAAAAAACTTCCGGACTTTAAAGTTCGTTGTATTGGATTTCGATGTAATTGAATTCAGGTAATTTCTTTTTGCTGGCGAAGAAGGATATTATTTTCTACTTTTATTAGTTGAAAAAAGACTAGTTTCAAGTTTCGAATTCCAACCTTTTGCGAATGAAAAATTTTACTATGCATAACATATAAACTCAATGCATAAAACGGCTTTGAATTTAATGTATTTTTGACGCATATTCGAGCCGGCTAGCGAGAAAGAAAAAGTACAAGTTTCATTTCAAATCACAGTATTCTAAGTTAGCGCCGATTGAACAATGAACTTAGACAAAAGCTTTTCTCCCTAAGCTGCAGTCCTTTTAGGGTGAAAGCTTTCGAATCAACGTTACATCCAGTTTCATGCAGTTTTTTTTTTTTTTTTCGACTAATGTTTGAAGAGACAATGCCTAGAAAAAATAATAGTCATCTTTTCTTGAAAACTAAGCAAAGGGTGTATACTAAACACAAATTTTGTCGTTAAAGCATGAAAACCATACCCACTTCCATATAAAAACACTAATTTTTCAAAGCCAGTAGAAGGAGCCATTGACTACCCTCCCCCCCCTTAAATGACGAGTCTGGATGAAGTCCACCTGAAGACTGTTGGCCATTCGTCTTTGGACGATTCTACTTCAAAACCAATTGAAAACAAGAGAAACGAAGGTTACTAATATACAGCATTGTCAAAACGAGTTTTTTTTTCAGAAAAATCATTTCTGTTTTCAATTTTGCAAGCGGCGCTTGTATAAAATAATTGTTTAATTGTTACTTGTAAAAGTTTGGGCAGAGCAACTTGTTGATTGATTATTCAATGAAAACAATACATGTAGGCATAAAAATTGTATTCTTTGAGCACTTGCTGAAGAACAACGAAAACTTATGTTTACCCCTGAATTAAAGAATGTGTCAGTTAGATGGCGTCCATAGTGTTCTTAATGCATTGCATCTGTCGATTTTGTACTCTCTGCAGCATCTACACATGTTCAGGGTGCCTCGATAGGTCACTTTGATCTCCAAAAAAATTTCCTTAGTCGTTAAAAACTGTGTTACGATTCGGCAAATTTGGGGAAAAAATTTGCAATATTTTATGTTCAAATGCCCCTTTTTATTAGATGTGGGGGAATGTCGGGCAAAGTGAAATGGTGGCATATTTACTCCGCTTTTCGTGCCACTTACCTAGTAATGTTTTAACTGTGTTGTAACATGTGTAGGCTATTCCAGTCAAGAAAAAACTATCTCTGAAAATTACAGCATATGATAATACAAGCAATTTTCAAAACTGGATACTCAAATCGTAATATTCTGTGGTAAGTCAAAACTTATTTTTGTTACCATAAAATGATAAAGTACTTGTTATTAACATTTTAAACATTGAGACCGCCTAATATTCAATGCAGCAAAAACTCGGTTAATATTGAGCTTATTTGTATTTTGAATAAGTTGTACAATTTGTCAAGTACATACGGGGCAAGGTGGATGGGGCAAAGTGAAATAGTTTGTTTCATTTACTCACTCAATCATTTAATCTAAATCACTTACGTTTTCATTTAATAATTAAATCATTTACGTTCATTCGTTCGTTTAGAAAACTTAGTAAAAGCATCTCAGCATTTGGCGACAATATCTCTTTCGCGAAAATTAGTTTTAGGCAGGTTTTTCAATTATGCTAGGGTAATAATTGATGCTCATTTGGCAACAATAAACATCAATTATTGCTTTGAGCATCAATTGGCATACGCCAATTTGAGCCACCATTGATGGCGAAAAGGGACTGGAGAAAGAAGTGAGCATGTGTCAGAGCCCTCCAGGTTTTTTGAAAGGTTTTGATTTAGAATTCAAAATATCATCATGAATTCAAAATATCTTGTGTTTATTTGTCGTATGATACTACTTTAATAAAAAAAATGGCTTTTTATATTTTGAGATGATAATGCAAGATATTAGATACCAACACATTCAACGTAACAGTAAATTCTTCATTTTTTTTCACTTATTGTACGTTAACTTTATTGTACAAGCTTACTTATTCGGTTTCCACTGAAAGAAAAGTGCGAAAAAGAAAAAGAGTCAAGTTTCCACATTTCCCTGTTTGTACTGAATACAAAAAGTTTTTTTTTTAATGTCTGGAAAACTCATTTCTGCAGATACTGCCGTTCACCTGCCCTCAGCAGAATAATACATTTTTCTAGAGGGAGTGCAGTTAAAGGCCTGAAAGTATTCTTTTCATGCTCATTTCGTGTCGTGGTTTCTTGCAAGTAATTTAGTCTTTAATTCGCCAATGATCTTCAAGAAGTAAAATAGTATTTCCTGCTACTAACCCAGCATCATACACATTGTCATATTTAGCAGAAAAGGCAACAATTTTGGAAATAATGTAAAACAGTGCCGGATATACTGTGGAGCGAGCGGGGGGCTCGCGAAGCTCGAAACTTCGAACTCACCCTAGCTGTCCTTTTTATTTCTGTAGAAGTCTGACTGTAACCCTATCTCTTCAGGATTAGCAATATCTACTAAGTAAAAATTGGTATGATTATATGCAGGACATCCAGGGGGAGGTCCTCCGGCCCGTCCCTGTCTCACCCCTCTGAACCTAAAGGAGAGTCAGACATCTAGGAGTGAAAAACAATAAAACCATCAATTGTCACACGCCGCAGGCGGCATTGAGCCAACGAAGGTGGATAACGGGGTTTGGCAACCGAAACGAGCAGGGGGTTAGAGTCCCTAAGTACATACTAATAACTTTTGTGAGTGTGTCTGTAACCCTATCTCCTCTAAATTGGCAATGTCTACCAGATCAATACTGGTGATGTTGGTTACAGGATATCCAGGGGAGCCAACGCTCTGTCTCGCCCCTCTTAATCTATTTGTCACCCACCGTAGGTGGCAAATGGGAGTTGGCGAGAGAAGTAAGCAGGGGCAGAGCCAGGGCCATCGTGAATCGTGAAGTCAGTCGGTTTCCCTCTTTCTAGGGAGGACGGGGGAAGAGGGAAACCGACTGACTTCACGATGGCCCCGGCAGAGCCCCCTAGTTTGTTTTGTGTTGATACTCTACACAAAAACTGGAAAGAACATGTGTAAGGAAGGGTGGCAGTTTCATGTTTTTGCTGCTGCTCGGAAGAAGCACCGAAGATCCGGCACAAAATGTAACCTATTTCTCCTAAGTATTATGAAATGATTTACGTTTTCAAGAATAAAGAGATCATAATGTTACTAAACTGAAAGTATTTTCCCAAAGTTAGAATTGAATCCCAATTCTATCATTTCTTTTTAACTTCCCTCACCAGAAGGTATCTCAAAACAGAAGATCATCCTAAAACTTAGTTCAAATTGCTGTTTTCTCACGAGCTAAACAATTTCATGTACTATAACTTCATGTAAAACGAATATCCAGAAAGCTGTAATAATTTACACTTAGTCGAACATTTAACTTTCTGCTTAATCTTCCTTAATAGGAAACTCGGGACAGAAAATTAAAAACGAAAGCTCTCGAAAACGAGTAAACCATTACTTCTGTTATTGTGTTAATATACAAGCTGGAAGGTAAGGATTTTAATGCTGCAGACTTTGTTTTTGAGATAAACGAGTCAAAGTTTCTAATCCTCAGGGCCGAATTTCGATTTAAGGGGTCCCTAAGCTAACACGAGTATGGGGGGCCGCTTCCCTCTTTTGTTGTCCGGATAACTTATGTTACTAGCAAAACATGCCAATTTAAAAATTAAAATTCACTATGCTTTATGAGTCGTTTAATCTGATGCATAAAACTATGCTTTTTTTCTTTCATTTTTTAATGCTGCCTGCTCCCTTGTGTTGAATTGACCTTTGAGGAGAGGGGAATAAGGAAAGTGATTCAAGGACTTCCTTTAAATACGGTTAAAAAAAATCCTCAATTTTAGGGGCTCTGGAGGATTCTCCCGCGGGGAAAAATTTGAAACATTCATATAACATTTCTTAAAACGGATAATTAGAACAAGAAAAGTATCAGGAAAAAAATTGGCAAATAAAAAGTTTTAAAGTCATACTCTTTTGCAGATTAAGGTAACAAACTAAAAATGATTTTTGGTTCGACAGATCGTCGACATTAATAGACAGCAGGAGGAGAAAAAATAACGCATGTTCTCTTACTCACATAGGCAAATATACATAAAATGATTCAAAAGAAACGGTGTAGAGTATTGGAAGATAAGTAACAAGAGAGTATCATTCTAGACATTCAAACAATTTCTAGTTTATACACTTAAGAAGAAATAAAGTAGAAGCACTTTTCAAGTTTTTTCAAAAACAAATTTAATGATTCTATAACAATTAAAATTGTTTAAAGCACTTCATTTCCACTTTTCAGTCTCTAATATTTTGATACTTGATTGTATAGTTCTACCAAATCGTTCTACTTTTGTAAGAAACTCCGGTTTTAAATTAAAAAAACAAAACACTTTAGATTTATTTTTCAACAATTTGTTTCCATCACAAGTAGTGCAAAAAGCGAAAACACAACAGAGATAGTGTACTATTTTTTTTTGCTAAACAGATTAACAGTAGAAATAATTCCAAAAGAACTTCCGAAATGCTGAGTTTGGGATTAAGTATTCAGGACTTGATTTAAACGTAATCCTGTTAAGCCCAGCTTAGGGGCCTCCTAGCTTGAAGACCCCCCCCCCCAAACTTACGAACTTTTTTTTTACGTATAAAAGTTTTTCAATTGTTTTGAACTATAAAATGTTTCTTAATTTTTTTTATTTAAGTGCAAGTTTAAAAACTAAATTGTTATTGTTGGCTGTGTTTCCACAAGATTAATGAGTTCAGCGGAAAACTAACTCTCCCCCATAGAGTGAGACAATAATCAGGAATGACATCTTGCATAATTAGACCACTCACTTGTCACGCCATGTTAGTAGCTCACTATTACAGCTTATGCGGTATTTATTTTGTTTCTGTTGATTTACAATAACTTCAAGATGCTTGAATCTTTTGTAATGGTTTATTTATGTTAATTTCAAAAATACATTGATACAGAAATAAAGTATAACTTCAGAACTTCCTTTTAACGATTGGATGACTATGCATGGCAGCATATAGTCATGCAAACGCCGAGGATGTCTAAAGGAAGGGGGGTCAATGGGGTTACCCCCAAGGAATTCCAATCTCACCCCCTGAAAATTGGTGCACGTAGGTTACAACACTGATTTTTTGGGCTGATCATTTGGGGTCCGCACTGGGTGTCACCCGTGGGGGGGGGGGGAGTGAAATCCAAAGTGGAATTGCAAGTTTGAGAAATATGAAGCAATGCATTTTTATGAATATAAAAATTGAAGCATTCTCGGGGGTAGGGGAAACCCCGGTCCCCCTCTTCCTACCTCACATCATATAGTACTATAAACTCAGAATTAGGTTCATATTTTAAATCCACCTGTGTTTGAGATATGTTCGAAGTAATTAAGGGGCAATCAATTTCATACACCCCCTTACTCTTGACTTATCAACGGTTCTAAGGCAAGTTATATAAAAAGCATTCATAGTTTTTATTTGTCTTATTAGCCCACTTAAAATTTCGTTGTAATACAAATGAGTTTTTCTAAAAATTGCATGAATTTCTTGTTTTCATGTTTACAAATTTTTTTTTTTTTTTTTTTTTTGCATTTGTAAGGGGGGTGACACTAAAAATTACTGCCCCGGGTGTTACCCATGTTAGGTACACCACTGACTAATGGACAGCAGAGTGGCGATAGAATGGACGCAGCAGTGGAGCCCCTGCGTCACCCTCCTCATATAGTCAGCACCTCGAGACCATCCGTCCAGATTTTTTCGTATCTTTATGATGATGACCGACGGCGATGATCGGACTCATCTGCACCGCCACCAACTTCTGCTTCCAATAAACCGGATGAAGAGAGGTGATTTACCGGACTAAAGCGTCCAGATAATCCGATATTTTCTCGTACCTTTCATGCCCTTCAGAAGACAACAAAAAGCTTGCTACATACACCTTAAGCGAAATTCATTTTTTTCTATCCACTGGTTTGTCAGCAGATATTCCTAATTTCATGGTATTTAGTTTATGCCAGCGATTTAGATGTTCTGCCAGTTATTCTCAAAGTGTTGGGACAATTCGTGAAAAAAAAAAATTTCAAACCATTAAACTTCGTCAGATAAAAAAACTGTTTTGCTGCCCTAATAACCATTTTTTAGAGCACAAAAGTTGTGTATTATTACATATTTTAGGTTTAAGATAAAACTGTAGTGAAAGTCACGCATTCTTTTCAATTTAATTTCCCAATTACTTCAATCTTCAACTAGGACAGTCAACCTTGCTAAAAGGACGTTTCTTCCACCAAGAAACTCTACAGTACGTGCATCTGACTGACATTTTTGTATTCCGTCCCACAAAATGACAAGTTAGAGTCAACTCCCTCCCCTCTCCCCCTCACAAACCCCCTTCTGTTGAGCAAGCCCGGTAGAAAAATCCTGGAGGTTCCAAGGGTTCTCAGTAAAATGCAAGGTGTCCGAACCAAATGTACCGAATAGAAAGGTCGCTACACTTAACATTGTTTAAAAATAAATTAAATTATTCATATAAATAGAGGTTATATTTTTGAAAAATCAGTACCTATTCACGCGAGCTCCCCTAAGCTACAGAGGTGCTCCTATAGGAGATAACGGAAGGTCACTGTGACCCTCTCCAAAATTTCCTTTCGTCGAATTTTGACTGACGATTAGGCGAACTGCAATATTGCATTTTTTAAACTGCGGAATTCTCCTTTACATTTGATGCATGGATATGGATACCCGTATTTTACCATTGGGTAAATTACGAATTCCGCCTTCCCAAAAATTTAAGTTCGGGGGCACCTCTGAGTAGCCATGAGCTCCCTTAGTAGCTTTGTGAGCTCACTTAGAAGCTTTTTCTGTACACTTTCCGTTACGGGAAAAGTTTTGTACCACTTTTTAATTCTCATATCATTGGAGACATTTCGTTTTTTACAATTCCTTGCTCTGTTATTAAGGATTTGTATTCTGCATTGTACACAAAAGAACAGTTTGTGCTTTCTCTTGCAATGACGCCATTGTTCTACTTGTCCGCTCAAAAAAAGCGCAGGTGCGTCTGGGCCAATTTCGCCTTCATAGCGAGTAAACCTTTTTTTTATAAAAATAAGTGTTCAAATTAAGAACATTTGATTCGGACACCCTGCATATCCAACACAGACGTTCGGGAGGAAATAGCACCTCCGACCTCCTCAAAGCCTAGAACTGATCTATCACTGTTCATCAATACTGTGCCCCACAAACTGCCCCAACCCTTACACGGACATCATCTCAAGGGTACAGTGAGCACTCCGTCCTCATGCTCGAAGAAGTCGATTCCGATATGCACACACGTCCCATTCCTCCAGCACGCTCGATGGCCTGACAGGAACAATGTTGAAACATTTGACCTTTGCACAAATGATTGCTAGTGAAGGTCATAATCAGAGGCAAAAATAACACGAGCTTCTAGAACAGAAATAAGAAAGACCGACAGTGTCGCGAAAAAATGTGTTGTGTATCAATTTGGACATGACGCATAGTATATCAGCTAAGTTTAATTTAAGAGTAAGGCCTCCTTCACACGAGTAAACTTAGTTGAATCAACCTTCGAACAGACGAGCGGTTATTTGGAAGTGTAACCAGATAGAAAAGTGAAGGAATCGCCTCTCATCCTTCACACGACAGTCAACTGTGCTTGGGGTGCCAGCACACCAGGCACATCCGCTAATCAACCTTTGATGAGAATGGTAGCGTCACATGTGACTGGTGAGCTGGTCATGCCAGGTACAGTTGACTATCGTGTGAAGAATGGCTGGCGATTCTTTTACTTTTAGATCTAGTTACACTTCCTAATAACCGCTCGTCTGTTCGAAAGTTGACTCATCTAAGTTGCTTCGTGTCAAGAAGGCCTAAATGTATGAAAGCAATATATAAATGTGTAGGTGTGTGTTAGTTACCAAAACTTCAACAAAATGAAGATGTTACCCATTAACTGTGTGAGTTTTGCCCCAAACATGTATATTATGTGTACTTGTTCGCCCTGTCCCCCATTAACATGAATGTTATTTGAGCCTCTGATTATAAAACAAATATTTCTTTATTTCTCTAAAACCTTCACACACTCATTCATAATTCTCTTACTACCCTGATTTAAAACTAAAAACAATGTTACCTATGAAATTATTTTTATCTTCAGCAAAAGCTACACAGATCGGAATAAATAAAAATCAACTACTTACCTGTAACTTCCAGGTTACTTCCTGACGAACTTCGTGTTTAGGATTGACGAACGACATCAATTGACGAACTTGAAGTTGAGGACAGCTACCCATATAATACATCTGCCAAAAAAAATACAATGATGAACAACTAAAATTAATAGTCAGGGAAAGATTTCCAAAATAGTTGGATTTCAGGTGTCAAAATGAAATTTAGGATGTAATACAGAGGTACTCTTCTATTAAAGGAGCCGTTGGGTATTGTCAAATTGATTTCGCAAACCCGAAAAGCAAAAGAGGCAAAAATGTGAAGTCGTGAACTAATTTTGAATTTAGTTTGTAGAAGAGCCAAAATACAGTGCTGTGCAAATTAGTTGGGACAAGGACTTTGGATCCTTGTTACTGCAACTTGCAAGTCTCAGCCTGCCCAAAACTGTCTTCTACTTGTCTGAACTTGTCTCTTATGTATTGAGTACGACCAATTCGTCAGTTGGACATTGATTAATAAAGCTTGGTTGTGTTCACATGTGTTTCTTCTTTCTCTGCGAAATGCAGGACTTTAAAGCGATTTTCAGTATTTTTTTATTTTTCAGTTATAATGGATATTACCCCACGCAAAAGAGCAAAAATAATCGCACTTAGTGAAAACACCTCTTTCACAGTTAGGAAGATAGCAGAGGCTGTTGGGGTTGGAAAATCAAGTGTTTCACGGATTATAAAACTCAATGAAACAACGGGGTCAGTGGAGGCATCCAGGAAAGGGCGCTGCGGACGGAAACGTAAGACCACACCAAGAGATGATGCTCTGATCCACAGAATGAGTGTCATGGACCCTAAAAAGACCAGTGGCGATATTACAAGAGCCATCGCTGACCATGGCGTGGAGGTAGATGAGTCTACAGTTCGTCGCCGCCTTCTTGAGCGTGGTCGTCGTGCGCGACGCCCAATCAAAAAACAGCTCCTGACAAGTGAAATGAAGAAAAAGATTCAAGTGGGCACAAAAACATAAAGATTGGACTGTGGAACAGTGGAAAAAAGTTATTTTTTCTGACGAGACTCACTTCGAAGTGCATGGATACAGAGCAAGTGTCGTTCGTCGCACAACTGGAGAGCCTCTTCGACCAGGACACATCCAGCAAGCCCCCAAGCACCCCCCAAAAGTGATGTTTTGGGGCTGTTTCACTGCCTCAGGGCCAGAAACCCTTCATCCCATCGAAGGGATGATGAATAGTGAGAAATACATCAAAGTATTACAAGAAAAACTCATCCCAACACTGCGGAGGAGGTTCCCGGAAGGCGACTGTGTGTTTCAGTAGGACCTGGCACCCTGTCACAATTCCAAGCTGACCAAAAGCTTTTTCGCTTCAGAAAAGTTGTCATTGCTTGAGTGGCCGGGCAACTCACCATATCTGAACCCAATAGAAAACTTATGGGCGATATGCAAAGCAAGAATGAGGAGAATGGATTGTACAACCAAAGTGAAGTTAATAGAGAGTGTGATTAAAGTGTGGTTTCGCGATCCAGAAGTAAAAGAAATGTGTGAAAGACTAGTCAGTTCGATGTCAAAGAGAGTAAGAGCCGTGATTAAAGCAAAAGGTGGACATATCAATTATTAATGTATAGATAATAAATAAATAAACAGCTTTATGAATAATTTTTAAATTTTCCTGCTTGTCCCAATTAATTTGCACAGCACTGTATTTAAGTAGTTTATAAGTAACTTATTAGTTGATACTTGATAATTTATTATTTGATAGTTTATTAACTGAAAATTGATACTGTATTCCAAAGAATAACAATTTTAATTAGTAGATAATTGCCGAACAGTTATTTCGAGAGCGATATTGCAATTTTCTTAAATCCCCCTTTTAACTGAACTGTACTAGGGGATATATTTCCTTAGTAACATTTGTCACAACCCAAAAATTTGGGAGTACGATCAATTTCAAGCATTTAACAAAAACAATTTTACTGTTCTACCACCTAATTATACACAAAGGGCATGAAAGTAAATAAGCTGTCAATAAAGTCTAATTTCATCTGAACTCAAAATATTGCTTATCCAAAGCAATATTCAAAGATTCCAAAGCTATTGTGAATGTGTTCATTCAAAGAAGCAGAAAACTTGAACTAACTGCTTATGTAAAGTGTTAAATTCGACAAACCACTGTGCCCGTTTCCAGTCTAGTGAATAAAATTGGCTAGTCCGATCCTTCTTCTCAAAATTAAAAAAATAGGCTGAATAATTACTAAAAAAGAATTTAAGGTTTCCAAAATTTCGCTAGTTAAACCGTAACCTTAGTTTATCGCCACAAACGTAAAAGCCCTAGTGAACTTCTAAATCTATCGAAAAAAAAATTCTCATCTATGAAAGATAGCTACAGATAGAAAATGATAGGTTCAATAAATCAATTGAACCGTTTCTCACGTTTCCAGCCAAACTGAAAAGATTTTGATACCTCTTCATCGGTTTTCTAAAGAATAGCTAAAAATGTGCTGCAGAAATTTTAATCTTCGAACATCTACTTGTTATAACATGACCTTGGTCTAACACAATCAAGTTCAGTCGCTGAAAAACCCTTGTAATCTACTAAATTGTCTTGTGTTCGCTGAAAAAAAAATTCTTACCTTCTGTTACTAGTGGCAAATGGAAAATGATAGATTCGACAAGCATTTCGAGAACGCACTGAACGATTGTCAAAAAAGTTTCCTTTAACTCCGTAGTTTCAAAAGTTAGCTAGTTAAAACTTGACGTTTGTTCATTCCCATAAAATCAACCGCTCCCGAGACCTCGTGAACTTTTAAAAGCGCAGCACTGAAAAGAAACTCTTACCTTGAAAATCTTAGATTCAAAAAAGTAGATTTTTCCAACTAAATGATTTCCAGCAAACGAAGATAAATCCGCACCCCCATCCCCCTCCTCGAAAGAATAGGAAGGAAGAGTTGAACGATTGCCAAGAAAGTGTTACGGCGGCGGTTAACTATACCGTGACCTTGGTTTGCCTCGTTTCCAATGAGATAGTGGGAAGCAAAGGGATGCAAGTGCCTAAATTAAAAATTTGGAAATTAACAGAACAAATGGTAGGTTAACCTATCCTCTGCTTTGGAGCAAGAGATGGTACTAGTAGCCCTGGTAGGTGCTGCAGTGGCGTAGCTAGACCCGACTTTCGGGGGGGGTTACTTCTTATATATATACATATATATATATATATATATATATATATATATATATATATATATATATATATATATATATATATATATATATATATACATATATATACATATATATACATATATATACATATATATATATATATGTATAATCGCTTGGAATTTTTCCCTTTTCTTCTTTTTTTTTTCTTTCTCTTCTCTCTTCTTTTTCTCTTTTTTTTTGAGACTAACTTTTCGGGGGGGGTTTTGTCCCCAAAACCCCCCCCTTAGCTACGCCCCTGGGTGCTGCTGCTCGGCATGATTACATTTAGAAAAACTTTTCAAAGAAAACCTACCCCGGACCGAAACTTTAAACGCGTTGAACTCAAAACTTGAAAATGTCCTCTTGCATCCTTTGACCTTTCCCACTGTCTCCAATGTTTTTGTCTATATTTGGCGTAAAAACTAACTTGGCAGAGTCGTAATGCTGTGATTAGGTTCTGTGTAATGACTTCGCAATGCTGCCAGAGGTTAGGATTGCCAAACAACAGATTGCCACATAAATTTTAAGACGAGCGATAAAACAAAAAAAAAAACAACTTTGCTTAAGCCCACAAATAATGTCCCTTTTTAAACATTTTTTACCCGCCTTTCTCCTCCACTTTTACCTTACCCTTTGTGAAATGTCATTCTGCTTTTAAAAAACATTTTCAGAAAAAATGCGTTACGTCAATTGGTTACCACTTGTCACAACCCCCTCCCCCTTTTGTCACAAACTGTCCCAATTTGACAACCCCTCCCCCCCCCCACGTTACCACTTGTCACAAACTGTCCCAATTCGACAACATCCCCCCCCCCACCCTCCGTAAAGCGCTAGATTAGTTGATAACTCCTTATTTAATATTCGTTTTGCATTATGGATTTAGATCTCTAAAATGAGAAAGACTAAAAATCAGTGCAGGAAATCGTGTGTGTGTTTTTACACTCCTCCAAAGTGAAATTGGAACACCAAGGAGTTGTCAGAACGAAACTAAATTTTGAGTATGCCGAGGGTAACATAGATGTAAGATAGTGATTACCTACATTCACTCTAATGAGGACAATGTCCTAACATTTTCACCTTGTAAAAAAAATGTTAATATTGAAAGCATCGCTTTTTGCATATATAGCCGGAGTCGCATCACTGATATTTCAATAAAGAACCTTCTCATAACTTGCATTCCCAGATACTATTATGATAAAAAATGAACTCATGTCTACTAATAATATAGCACTAATTCATATTTATATTTGCACCGACTTCTATGCTTATCCCTTCTTGAGATAGGGCCAGCGCGTCCCCAGAAATAAATATTCATTAATGCTACATTATATGCGTACTTATGCTCATTTTAATCTGAATTATATCTATTAATATAAGTTGAATAATACGGGAATGTTTTTTACTGAAGATCTGCGATGCGACTGACTACGCAAAATACAGTGAAACCTCCAAATAGCGGACAGTCAAGGGACTAGAAGTTTTGTCCGTTATTGGGAGGTGTCCGCTATTAGGAGGAACTACTTAACACCTTTTGCAAAATGGGCTGTTGTTCCCTTTGTAGAACACAATCGAAACAATTGCGAAAGGTTTACTACATTTTACGTCAAATGTAATTAATTTGTTTTTCGTCACAAATGGATTTAAAAGAAATGTTGTGCCGTGTTCGGGATTTTTCAAGCCATCCATTTGACGCCTTAAAAGTCTATCCTCAAAGTTTTCCCGACTTCTCCGACTTTCTCTTGGAGTAATACCCCGCTTATTGGGACGTTCTTTGCACGAGCAGCTCTGAACCATTTCATGACAACCTCGTCGATTTCACTGGTTTCTGTTTTGCGAAACTTTACATTTTTTAAATTTTCATTCGAACTTACAATCCACAATTTTCTAATTTCGTCTTTATCTTTTAAAATTTCGCTGATTTGAGTTTTCCCAACTTGAAAACGATCGGCAAGACAACGCACACTTATTTTTTCTTTTTCGGCAACATCCAAAACATTAATTTTTTCTTTCAACGTCAGTCTCTATCTTTTAGTTGCCATTTTAAAACTCAAATAATATTGTCACACAAAAAAATCAACTAAATCAACACGCCTTTAGGAAAGTTTGCAACTGCAAAGCTACGATTGCTGCATGAAAAGCAGGTTCGCTTGCCTCTCAATTCATCTCATTACCAACGGCAGAGATTCGGCGCAGCAAACCCCCTTCCCCCCACACTTTTTATGGTTAATTTATTTATTTTATCTCGAGTATCACTATTGCGGATTGACAGTTGGGAATATGACCTTGAATATGGGCAAATCTTTTTCATATCTAAAAATTAAACAACCCAACGAAACCACGGCGCCATAAAGCCGACTACTACCGGCGCCGGTCTGCTCAATTGCATCTCCCGAGAGCCTCAGTTAGAAAAAGCGCCCAGTTTCCTCTTTTTTTTATCTTAACTTTTGAATAGTTATTGTATACAAAATTCATTAAAATCTTAAGAAAAACGTACTTTAATTGTTAGACTGACATCAGTTTTCACTTATCTGCTTGAATACTCTCAAAACTAGCCGTAACAAAATTATGACTTTTTTTTCTTTTTCATTTTTTGCTGCCCCCAAAAAGTACCATGGCTTTTAGTTGCTTTTTTTTCTGCCCCCAACTTTTAAGCCCCAATCGCTGCCTCTGCCCATTACCACCCTTTTAATTCCAAGAAACAGTGATAAGGAAATGACGGGGGGGGGGAATATCAGTTGTGGAAGATGAAAAGCTTTGTAAGGCAAGCAGTTACTAAGATATTCTGTGAAAAGAAAAAAAAAACGAAAGTGCTAAGATCGCTAGGGAAATTTTTTGTGTCTGTCCGTTATTCAGAGTGAATTACATGGAATGGCCTATATTGAGGGACTGGGACTTGCAAAAATGTCCGTTAATTAGAGGTGTCCGTTATTCGGGAGTATCCGTTAAGGAAGGTTTCACTGTACGATGATTTTTTTTAGCGAGATTTTGTTTGTTTGGACATGGGCTCATAGGAGTGAGTCCTATATACTGGCTTCATACCAAAAAGAAAATGAAAACATTGTAAAACAAACTCCTACAGAAAAAAATTGATTTTGATAGTTTTTAATTTTGGGGAGGGGGCGGCGGGAATACCCCCGTGAGTCTCCCGACTTGCTCTAAATATTCATTCTTTTGAACTCTGCACCTCTCTAGCCCCTCAGAAGAGGGTCTTAATGTAGCTAATATAATACTCTTCCTTCTTTCGAAATAGAAATAATGACTATGAAATGTTGAAAATTTAAAAAAATACAATTGGGGGCGTGATTCCCAAAAAGTAGGGCATGATGAGGTTAAACGGTGGTCATATTTTGATTCAGGATGGTCATTTCGCATAAGAATCTGCAAGAGCTATGTTAGAAGCATTTTGAAGGGGAGGGGAGTTCCGTGATCTATGATACAACCAAACGAAAAACCTCGATTTAACGCTATATTTTAAAAATAATTCAACTCCGAGGAAAACACAATTCGGAATTAGAACAAATAGACAATACTTGGAAAGTAAAAGCGACTAATATTTGTTTACGGGGATGAACAGGTAATTTATGAGGGGGAAGAGTGACCGCGGGGGATTGATGAGTCTATAGAATTTAAAACAGATGATCTAGGTCACGGAAACGCGAATCCAAAAGAACAAAAAATATCATCTACCTGACGTAAAATTCAAACTGTAAAACGCTAAATAGTTTACGTTTAAAATAGTGCATGTAAATAGCGCTTAAGAGGGGCAACCAGTTTAGATGGGTCAAAAATCCAGTTTTTCTTAAATGTTAGTAATAAAATGTGTATTCAGGAATATGTTGCCAAAATTTCAGTGAAAAATTCAGATTAGTTTCGATGCTACGAGCACTTAAAGTCACTGGTGCAGAATCGAAAACGTTCACAGCATTTATTTTTTACCCCCAACAATTTTCTCGAAACAATTTTGTTTTCACCTGGTGAGCATTCTAGCTCAAAGAGTTTTTGACCCATCCATCGTTCAGAAAATTTGTGTGAATATTCTTTATTCAATTATGCTCTATATGAACCTAACTTTTTCATGATATTATTAACAAAAATATTTTTTAATGCGAGCAATGTGAAAAAAAATGGTAAAAAAACATAACCATTGTGATCAAACACCTCAAAAATGTGCAATTTTCAACATTTTTGATCACATTCAGGTTCATATTCTTGGGAAATGTGTTGTTTATGAAAAAGAGAAATTGTAATGATTGAGGCAAAAATTGAGCTTCGGTAATGCTCACCAGCAACAAGCTCTGATGGAGATTGCCCCATGGGCAGCAGCTTCTAACTCAACTAATTCTAGTGAAACAACTTCAAAAAATTACAAAGTGTACTTCAAAAGATGAATAAAATATCCTCCAAATTTAAAGAAATTCTGATTATTTCTTTCCTGTAAAAAAACAAAAATCACGAAGAACACTAAAAATAAGCCTAGATTGTAGTTTTTAACATTTATTAAGAGAGACGCATTTTTATCGTCATTTGTTTATTTATTTTCAATTCTTCACTAAAGTAGGTTTTACAATAAAAACGGGCTTTGTGTAAAATCACGTTTTTTTCAAAAAAAAAAGAAAAAACGCCTATACAGATGAACTTAAATGGCAAAACTTTATCTAATACCAAAATTTCCAAATTATTAATTTATATAAATTAAGACTGACAAGAAATAAAAATTTCTCAGTGGTACACGCTGTTAATAAAATATTAGTAATAGATAAATTTACGGGAGCAAAATAGCTATAATGATCATGACGACCGCATCCTAATAACCATTTCATTTTTTTGTAGATATCCCTCGTATTATCTAATCTAGAAAATCACCAGTCATATTATGACGGGTGCGAATTTCATCTCCATTTCTAATTGTAGAAACAAGAAACCCGACGAATATAGGGCCCTATCGCAATTCGGGATTTCTAAAAACATAATTTGAATTCAAGACGTCAAACTATGTGATCCTCAAATAAATATAACGGAATGGATGCTATATGCTTGATGGTTTATCTTTTTGAGCAATCACGATTGCTTATTGTTCTCATTTGACTGTTTTGATGTTCCTATGATTTTATTTTCCCACTGCCTCCCTCTGCAGCACCACCGTCGACCGGCCTCACTATGCTGCTCCTCCAGTGAAAACCGTCTACAGGTTACGTCCATATCCAACATACACACCTGCACACACACATACACATGCCTGCACATAGACAAATACACACACATACACATGCCTGCACACAGACACAAATACACACACACACTCATGACTGCACACAGACACAAACACCCACGCATACATACACACATACACACACTCATGCCTGCATACAGACAAACACACATACACACGCATACCTATACACACACACATACCCATACAACTCTGCCTCGACACAAACACACACTCCTACATACACATGCCTACACATAGACAAATGCACACACACACTCATAACTGCACACAGACACAAACACCCACGCATACATACACACTTACATACACACACTCATGCCTGCATATAGACAAACACATACACACGTATACCTATACACACACATACCCATACAACTCTGCCTCGACACAAACACACACTCCTACATACACACTCGTGATTGCGAAAAACATAATTTGAATTCAAAATGCCATAATTCAATTTATTTTATTTATTTTTTTTTTTTTTTTTTTTTTTTTTTTGCGACTACGACTATTGTAATTGGTCGATTATTAATCTTTCAAAATTAAAGGTTATAAACATGATATAAATTCACCTAACACCTTCCTTTGCGGATGGAGCTCTTTGAGATCCTTATTTCTCAATCGATCCGTTAAAAAAAACTTATTTTAATTAGCTAGATA
Organism: Uloborus diversus; assembly: GCF_026930045.1. Lineage (NCBI taxonomy): Eukaryota > Metazoa > Arthropoda > Arachnida > Araneae > Uloboridae > Uloborus > Uloborus diversus. The sequence goes on from NC_072740.1 coordinate 113,476,197, forward strand.
GCAAATTAAAATTAAATACTACTTCCGATTCGGTTGATCGCGTTCAAAGATCAACAATCAAGAATGGAGGGAGTTTGTTACTTGATCAGCGGTTTAAACATTGCAGAAGAATAATAAATTTTTTTAGGGAAATGAGGTGAATGGTCTAATGCAGTGGAGCCCAATCTACAGCACGCGGGCCATATCCGGTCCACGAAGCTTACCGTGTGGCCCGTTGCTTTGTTCCATGTTAAAAATCGAAAAGCACGACATTCTTACCAGTAAAAGTTACCGGTTACAGTTTATTCTTGTCAAAATTAATTGCTTATCAAACATGACCAAAAAATATTACCAAATTATCACGCTATGGGGCGAGTTTCATTGTTGGAGACGTCAGGAGCGTTACTCGATCTGTGAATCGGCTATTATATATATGAGGATGAATAATCAAAGCAGTGGCCAAAAGTCGAACAATGCTAAGCGATGAAAGAACGAGCAAGTTCCTAATGTCTAACATAATTTTCATGCTCTTTCAGACTGTGCGTGATTGCACATTTAATCTGACCAACGTAACCAAATCCACATTTTCAGGGGATGCTATAAATACCCCAGTTGCTATGGCAATCAATGGGATACTTCAAGTTTGTAAACTTAATCTTATTTACAGGAGAAAAAATAGCATTGAAACCAAACATCTTCCAAAATTTTTGCAGCTTCATGACTCACTTTTGGATAGCAAGACAACAGCATAGGCAGCTTCAGAAGCAGATAGACCTAACCAGAATAAGAGGACTTAACTAGTTTAATAGAATCCTCAATAACCAGTAAAAACCACTTAGGATAGGAAGGTTTTGAAAAAGAAGCAAAATTGTTATTCCGTTTGAGAGCATTAAGCTGATCTGAATGTTTAGAAGATCTTCACTCCGAAGCATTTTTTTTAAGCTAATACTTATGAGTACCCTCAGTTCATTAGTTATTCAGCATTAAAAACATACAGCTCTATAACTCCATTAGCACATGTTAACAGACACGAAGGGTGTTTTATTTTTTTAACGCCATCCCTTTGTACATATTCAACAGTGTTAAATTTAACAAATTACGGGATTACGTATGTGAAAATTTACAAACAACCACATGGGTAACGTTCAATTTTGATATATATAGAAGAAAATAAATATATATAGAGAGAGAAATAAAAATATTTACATAAATGTGATGCGAAAACTAAATAAATAAAATAATAAATTAAAAATAAAAAGAAAATAAATGAAAAAAAAACCTCAATTTCTGTCTCTTAACTGTTCGTAAAATGCTTAGTGCCAAAATAAAAAAAAGTGCAGTTAATAGTACTGAAATTTAAAAAAATATTCAAAAACAAAATGTTCGTGGTCAATTAAAAAAGAAGTAAGTTTGGTAATTTTCTTTCAGTCTTGAGTCCAACTACCTGAAGAGCGAAGATGGAATGAGGAAATGTGAACAAGGCTGCGGAGTCGGAATGAAAATGGCCGACTCCGACCCCGACTCCTGGATTTTGAAACGCCTGACTCCGACTCCAACTCCGACTCCGACTCCGGATTTTTTTTTAATTTTTTTAATTGTATTTTTTAAACTCCCTCTCTCCATTCAAGGGAAGGGGGAAAACCTCTTAACAGAGATTGAAATATTAATTCCTTTTTATGAAAATTTAGCATTTTGTTTTTTATTGTAAACCCAAGACGTCATACAACGTTAGAAATTCAATTTAAAAATCAAACTTTCCAATAGTTACGAGTTAAAAAGTGAGATGACTTAAAAATCCCTTTTAAAAATTTTGAAAATGATTATCTGTAATTTGCCCCCCCCCCCCCCCCTTTAATGTTTAACAAATATATATTGATCAAATCATGTGCTTTCAATTTTTGAAAGCTGTAACTTGAGAGAAAAAAAACTTTTTTTCTAAATCCAAGTTCTTGAGAGGAGTGGTTTGCCCCTGGTGACATCCATCTAGTAGATGACACCCAAAGTTAATTTCAAAGTTTATAAAAAATATAAATACTTTAATTCTGAAAATTTTCACGAATATATTTTAAATTATATTTCATCAATAAAATTTCAACGAAAATAGGGCACATATGCGTCAGGAGCTAATTTTACACAAAACGCGGCGGTATACAAATTTGTACGAATAGCTTTTACTATACCTATATTTCTTCTTCGCTAAATTTTTAATTTCAATTTTATTGGCTGCTTTAGAATTAACCTAAATATGAAGATTTTAAGATTAACTGCAATTCTTGAGTGTTGTAATCAAGAAATTTTTTACACTTATTTTGTTACATACTTTTTAGTGAGAACCAAGCTTACAGAAATAGTCTTAATAAAGAAAAAAACATTAGATTATTTCATCGAATCTTTTGGATTCGTGCTTTCGAGCCAGAACTTCTTTGAATTTGCCGATCACACTTAAACGTTTCAACCTTAGCTACAGGCGTCGACTTACTAATTTGTTACGTTCCTTTTACTATTTTAAACTGAGATAGAACAAAACACTATATTTCTATTTTTATTTGAAAGTGATTACTTGAAAATGTTATTCAACAAAACCGTTTGCTGACAGTTGCTATTAGTTAAGTTAAAAAGCAAGCAAACTAGGGGACGGCTACAGAAAGTTCGGTAAGCATTCAAGCTAGCTGATTGCCATAATGGCAGTTATTTTCTCATTAGTATCTTTTTATACATGTAATCGAACCAATTGGTAATCAATTTTTAAAAAATGCAAGGAGAGTCAGTGAAAAGGAAAGAAAAAAAGAAGCCCGGAGTCGGAGTCGGCATGTTTTCCAACGACTCCGACTCCGACTCCTTTATTCCAAAATCAGTCCGACTCCGACTCTTCGACTCCGACTCCACAGCCCTGAATGTGAATACAATGTTGAATGTAATGCTGAGGGTTTCCGGTTGCTTTGCATCTGCAGAGATCAGTATTTCTAATACAGAATCTTTTTAAGACAAATACTTCATGTCTACTTAAATTCAAAGGAGTAAATTTAAATTTAGAACGGATTTTGTAGGGCTGAAAGGTCTTGGATTTTTGACAGCGAGATCAGAGTCATTTTCCTTTCTGTATTTGCATTCACAATATCCGTCAAAAACGTTTGCTCGCATTTTAAGTCAATTTTAGAATTTCGATACCTTTCAATCCAGCTCACGCAAAGTTAATAACAGTTGCTTTTTCAAAAACAGTTTAAACTTTATCAATTCATTAAATGTTCTTTTTTCACACTCTGAGTGTTAAAATGATTATAAAATTAATTAGCGGATCGGTAGGTTGGTATTTACGGAAGAGGCAAGATATGAATTCAAATGAAAAGCTTTGTACTCGCGATCATCACTGCCAAAATCAGAGTCGTAAGTCCAACTTCAAAATTTTACTCAAAAATAGAAACCTGTTTAAAATCATATAGTAATTGTAAATGTATAAATATATTTTAAATATGTAAAAAACGTGGTTGGTTGCATGGGCAGTGGTGCTACACGAAACGCGGTCACCTTCTTGTGGTGGTTTCTGAGCTGTTAATGTAGTAAAACATAATTGCAGTTCCAACTAAAACCTGTATTGTGCACATTCATTGTAAGAAAAGAAAAATTGATAACTAGACCATAAAAGAACATACATTGCAAGTGCAAAAAAGGTATAAAATGTCAATTTTTGGTTAATTTCGAGAAATGTTATAGTTAATGCGCGAACTAAAAGCTGCGTACGAACTAAAATTTTTAAGGAATGTAAATTTTAAACACGTCGAAAAAGCGTGAGAAAAGAAAGCACTTGAATGGTATCAGAACAAAAAATTTTAAACATTTGTATTACCATAAAACCCTTTGAAGATTGACCATTTTTTTTTCCTACTTTTGGAGAAATTCAGGCCTAGGTAGAGGCTTTAAGAAATCGTTCAAACTTAATATTTTACATAGTTATTACTATTATAACTCCATTAGCATATGTTAACAAACACGAATGACTTAAAAGTTGAGTAGGGTGATTTGCCAGTAGTTGACCATTTAGTGGAAATGTCTACAAGTTCTATTTAATTTCACAGGAAAAAACCGGGAAAAAAATGAAAAATTTTCTATGTGTCTATAAAACTATCAGGACCAACGGTTACTAATCATTTTTCTGTTTCGCCAAGCTCATAGTAGCCCCTCCAAGCAGATAGGACATCATCATGTAAGTCGTCGCAGGACCCGAACGTTACCGTCGACCCGAATCTAGTCAGCATAGCTGCCAGAATAATGCTTAAATATTATGAAATTACTGTTAAGTATCACTTAGATGAAAAATGTTTAATAGTTAATAGGGGTGTCGAAAAGTAAATTTCCTTATATACGGAGTCCTAGCGGCCTATTCGCTAAACCTATCGATCCAAAACTTCAGAACTGTTATTTGAAGGAATGCGTTTCAGATTGTCGATTTTAAACACAGTGATCTCATGGCCGCGGTTACAGAGATAGAATCTTAAAATTTTCAAATGATAAGTCATTTTTTCCTTGCGCAAATTGATCAGGGTATTGATGAGCCAGAAATGGCGATCGACGTGTGACGAAAATTGTTTGTTCGAAAATTTTAGCACCGACTGAAAAAACACGCTTTCCACTCTGCATTTTACAGATTTTTTTCCTTAAGCATTGTACATGGTGTTTGGTGCTTCTACTACTGTCTTACCCCCCTGTGAGTTACGCAAAATGCTTCTCTTTTATACTATCACTAGGATAAACAATTTTTATCTTTACAGTTTCTGTCACACGCCACTAGTTACATCGCAATTTGATGTTTTTCAATACGCAAATCAATTTGCGCAAAAAAAAAAAAAAAGTGTGGATGCTGCAATTCGAAATTTCCGAAATTAGTTACTATAACAAAATCTGTTAGTACTACGTTGTTTAAAATTTTCGCACTTAGGAGGGCATCTTTTCAGATAACCTAACAAACTTTGGCTCTATTGGTTCAGCGAACAGGCGGCTAGTCAATTACTTGCAAAAACACTTTTTTTCTTTTGAAAAAAAGTAGCATTCTAGTTAATCTTAAGCTAAAAAATGTTTGTAATCACTTTGGTTTTGAGAAAAAAGCTTTAAAACCAACCATAAGTTCATTACTTGACCGTTCTGGTCAACTGCTGGCATTAATTGCATTTTAGACACCAGTAGTTGACCACCCCTCAATCCCAGCGTAAATGAATAGTAAAATGATGCATTTTTTTTATTTACTTAGCATAGACATGGATGATCAGCATATACTAGTAAATGAACCTGAAGAATAAAATTTAACGTTGAGGAATACGATAAAACATTCTATCTCATGACAATTCTCACTAGTAAGAAAAGTGATTTTCTTGAATATTTTTATGTGTCTTTGTAATTATACCGTCCTAACCTCCATTCAAAACTTTAGTTACAACTATAAATTATAAGAAAACACTTCATGGGATGCCATAAATTAGTTACAGCAATCAGATTTAAAAAAATATCTACTTATTTATTCTTGTTTTGTACATGTTAGTGCTCGTGTGGTCAACTACTGGCAGGTGATCAACCACTGGCAAATCACCATATACCACTTACATATACGCAACTTTTAGCGGATATAGCGAATCAAAATTCCAACTTTCATTTTTTTCGACCCACCATCAAGTTTAACTTACTTTAAGAGTAAATGTGTGAAAGCATTATGCGAGTGTGTAATTGTGGGTGTGGATTCCAAGAACTTCATGTGTTACCCCTTATCTGTGTGCGTGTTGCCTCAAGCATATACATTACGAGTACTTATCCATACAGTCTACCATGTCTTCCATTGACAAAAATGTTACTTGAACTTCTGATTATGGAAAAATATTTCTACATTGCTCTAAAAGATTAACTCTCTCATTCATAATTCTCTTACTACCCTGATTAAAAACTGAAAACTATGGTACCCATGTAATTAGTTTTATGTTCAACAGTTACTCAGACCATGAATCAATTAATAGCAACGACGTACCTGTTATTTATTTCCAGACTGCTTGAAGAACTTGATGTGGTGGACAGCTACCATAGAGAACATCTGCCAAAAAAGAAAATTACAATGATAAACAACTGAAAGCATAACACTAAGTTAAGCGAAAGATTTCCAAAATAGTAGGGTCTCAGATGTCAACATGAAAGTGGGAAGGTGCTCTTCCGTTAAAGGGGGTCATTGGCGATGGTCAAATTGTATTCGGCAAATAAAACCTCGAAACGAAAATAGGCAATAATTTTTAATTCAGTTCAGAGGAGAGGCGGAATATTTAATTAGTTGTGAAATTAGCTTATTAGTTAATATTTGATAATTCATAATTTGATAATTAGCTGATAATTTGTTAATTTATGATTAACTGATACTGTGGTCGGATGCATAACACATTTAATTAGTAGATAGTTTATTGCAGAACAATTATTTCGGGAGCGACATCATGATTTCTTAAGCCGTCTCTTAATCCAACAATACTAGTGGATATTTCCTTAATCATACCTGTCACAAACCAAAAGTTGGGGAGAGCAAATGGGGTCGTTTCCGAAATTTTATAACCATTTGTTCTGAAAAATTATGCTTAAAAAGCAAAATTTGACCATTTTTTAAATAATTTGACAAAGTTTAATATCTAAAAATATATATTTTTTAATCGGTGCGGAGATTTAATTCCCTTTTTTACGCTGCTGCACATGACATCACAAGTGATGAAATGCCCTTAGCTGATGCCATTAGCACAGAGCGCAATATTTAATTCGCTTCTTTCCTCACATGTACTGGCAACGATATGGTTGATGGCAAGCGCAGAGCGCAATCGCTCTAAATTCGCTTCTGAATTGTCATAATCTGGAAACGCTGTATACAGCAAGCGTCAACATTCAGCAAGCCAAAGTGCATCACTTGTGACTTCATAAAAACCGCGCCTTATTTGAAAAAACGATATTAAAAAAATGAATTAAATTAAAAGTTTTAAAAATAAAAGATTTTTCTCGCTCCGTGTTTTTTTTTTTTTTTTTGCCATTCTATCAACTTCAGTGACTAAAAGTAGTACATTTGACTTATGGAAACAACCCCCTTGATTTCACGTTAAACAAAAAAAAATTACTGTTCCACGCTTGACTGTACACGAAATTGATCAAAAAGGGCATGAAGTTAAATGAGCTATAAAAAAATATTTTGTTCAACAAGTCACATCATCACCCAAAACACTGCTTATTCAAAGCAATATGCAACGATTCCAAAGCTATTTGTTAATATGTTCATTCAAGTGAAAACTAATGCTTACACAAGCTAGCTGCCCATGGAAAGTGTAAGTTCCACAAAACACTGAGCCTGTTTTCAGGCAAGTGAAATAAATTGGCTAACCTCATCCCTCTTCTCGAAAGAATTGAAATACAGTGGGGTGAATCACTACTAAAAAAGAATTCAAGATTTTCAATCTCTCGCTAGTTCAACTGCAACCTTAGTCTATCGCCACAAACTTAGAAATCCTTGTGAACTTCTAAAACAGTCGAAAAAGAAATCTAATGAAAGATAGCTACAGATGAAAAATATTAGGTTCCAATGTATGCATTGAACTATTTCCCAAGTTTCCGGCAAAACTGGAACAGTTTGTGCCCCTTCACCGGCTTTCAAATGTGCTACAGATACTAATTTTCGAACATCTGCTAGTAAAAACATGACCCAGGTTTAGTGCAATAAAGTCAGTCACGCAAACACCCTCGTAAACTTCTAAATGATTGCGGCGTTCGCTGAAAAGAAACTCATACCTTCCATTATTGAAAAGAATTTCATACTTTCTATTACTAGTTACAAATGGAAAACGCTAGATTCGACAAATCCTTAAATTACTTCTTCCTTTGCAGCAAACGAAGAAAGTTTTCCAATAGTTTTTAAAAGAACACATTGAACGATTAACAATAAAGTCTTACATTTACCTCAACAGTTTCAAAATTTAGTTAGCTAAAACATGACCTTGGATAATTCCATCAAACTCAGCCGCTACAAAGACCTTTAACTTTTAAAAGTGCGGCACTGAAACGAAATTCTTACCTTACATAAGCTCCAAATGGAATATAAGATTCAAAACAACCAAATTCCCCCCCCCCTAACAGTTTTACAGCAACCGAAGAAAATAACCTCTCCCCCCCCCTACCCCACCCGAAAGAATTGGAGGGATGAGTTAAAAGTTTGGCAAGTGTCACGACAATCTAAGATTTGCATGTTCGCATTAACTAAACCGTAGTTTCGGTTTACCCAAAGCCCGATTTAGAAATTTTAAGACTGTAAGCACAACAAACCTGTGAGGACACCCTTGACTTGCAGAACCGAAGAACGTGCTCCATTGCACATCTTTTTGTCATTGCAGAGGTTTCCATCCCCCAAGAAAAATGGCATACCATCCAAAAATACTGAGCCCCCCCCCCCCAGCCCCCCCCCCCAAAAAAAAAATCTTGTGCAATTTGCACCACTGATTTTTTTTAGGTTGATCTCATTGAAATTTGCATGGTTATAGGCGGCAGTAAACCTAGGATATATATACATGTTTTGATAATGTCACTGAATACCTTAAAGTATTTTATTCCTTCCCCAAACTGGTCTCCAATTGCTAGCAAAAAGAGTAAAAAGGGGTTTTGGGCGGGCGGGGGGGTACCTGCAAAAAAATAAGTTTATCACCTTCCGTCAAAATTTTGGCTGACTTAACCAGGTCATTCAAGAATGCACAGTCAGCTGCATGTATTTTGTGAGTCGCTGATGTAAACTAGCCAAATAAAGTACTAGATAGTAATAAAAAGTTGTTTTGATATTACGGATACAAAAGTGACAACTCACAATAGGCTCTGGGCTCAGATAATAAGATGCTAGTCAATTTACCAGCCACCAATAAAGCGCAACAGCTCTGTATTTGTAATTTGAAACTTACATAAATAAACAATTACAAAAGATTCAAATATCTTGAAATATTGTAAATCAACAGAAACAAAATAATTGCCTTAAGTAGTAATATTGAGCTCCTTACCAACATGGAGTTACATCTGAGTGGTATCATTCTACGCTAGATGTCACTCCAGATAGTTCTCTCACAGGAGAGAGTTTTCTTCGGAACTCATAAATCTTGTTAAAACAGAGATAGCAATAACAATTTAATTTTTTAACTTACACTAGAATAAAAAATATGTAAAAAAAATTTGTAGTGCAAAACAAATAAAAACATTCGTTGTAAAAAAAATGTAATTTTTTAAGGCCTGTGCTTCTTGGACTTACACTTAAATCAGGCCCTGGGTTTACTACCTGACAGTTTCAAATGTTTTTGTATATGATTGAGGTAAATCTAACAGTCACAAAAAATGGGAGCCATCTTCGCACTTTTAGTAACCATTTTAAAAAAAAAGTATGGAAAAAAACGCAAAAAGTAAATACCAAATTCACTTTCAGTAACACTAACAAATAAAAAAATATGGTAGTCCTATACAATAACAACTAACATAATTTTAATGAATATATTTAAAAAAAAAATCAACGTACAACACAAGGAAATGGGTTACAAATTTTAAATGCATTACAATGTAGGCAATTATAAGTAAATGAAGCATGTTGGGACTGCAGGCTTTAGTTTATTTATTAGTCAGAAAATATGTCGTCTGACTTATTTTTCAAGGTATTTAAAAATGTAAAGAGCCGTAAACGCAAAAAAGAACCTTTAGTCAAAACGATAACGAATAGGGGATAAGGATAAGGTAATAAAAATCTAGGTTTCGTGGCCAATATTCACCACTACACTTATTATAAAGATTATTTACAGCCGTACAACGTCATGTATTTTTGTTTCTTACCAATCTGATTTTGGCATTTAGCAGAAGTCTTGTTTTTAAAGTTAAACTATGTTGATGTTTTCTCCAGGTGTTTTTACTTCCTTTTACAAACGAGCTGATGTGTGCATCACATGACTTTCTTTTACTCCAATTTAATGTCATTTTCTCATTATTGACAGTTTTAATATGATTCAAATGTTTACTCTCTAAATGTCACAAACAGTGGCCAAATTGAACCCAGATTTTAAAACAAAAATTAAAAAGAAAAAATCGCCAAATTGGCGACAAAACTTGGCGAACAAAAGACTGGCGATATATCGCCAAGGGTCGGCCAAATTATAGCACCACTTGAGTTTACATCGAAATTTAAAATGATTTCCCCCAAAAAAGGGGCAAAAGACCCCCTTCAGAGCATCCGAATGCAACCAAAAAGGAAAGTGCACAACTAGACCCCACTAGAAGTCTACGTACCAAATTTCAACTTCCTAGGACATTCCATTCTTGAGTTATGCGACATACATACGCACATACATACGTACATACAGACGTCACGAGAAGACTCGTTGTAATTAACTCGGGGAACGTCAAAATGGATATTTCAAGAGTGTCTGTACCTTCCTAGGCACTTATCCACGTGTCGTCGAGTCGAAAAAAAAAACTCAACATTCATTCGGGGGTGAGCAAAATGGAAATTAAGGCCGATTTTTGGGTGAAAATTTTTTCGCGAATACAGTAATTCCTTTTTTGTAAAAGGAAGTAAAAAGGAAGTATTGTATTCGCGAAAAAAAAATTCACTCAAAAATCGACCTTAGTTTCCATTTTACTCACCCCCGAATGAATACTTAATTTTTTTTTCGACACGACCAAACGTGGATAAGTGCCTAAGAAGGTATAGACACGCGAAATGTCCACAATGACGATTCCCGAGTTAATTACAACGAATTTTCTCGTGACGTCTGTATGTACGTATGTATGTCGCGTAACTCAAGAACGGTAAGTCCTAGAAAGTTGAAATTTGGTACGTAGACTCCTAGTGGGGTCTTGTTGTGCACCTCCCCTTTTGGTGGCATTCGGGTGTTTCTAAAGGGGTCTTTTGCCCCTTTTTGGGGCAAATCATTGTTAATTTCGATATAAACTCAAGTGGTGTTAAAATTTGGCGGACACTTGGAGATATATCACCAGTCTTTTGGTCGCCAAGTTTTGCCGCCAAATTTGGCGATTTTTTTTTTAAATCTGGTTTTAATCTGGCCATTGTTGGTGATATTTAGAGAGTTAACTATTGAATCACATTGAAATTGCCAGTAATGGGGAAATGACATGAAATTGGAGTAAAAGGAAGTCATGGGATGCACACATCAGCTCGTTTAGATTTCATCTATGTTGATGTTTGCAGAAAAAACGAAATTGTACATCTGCTTAAGTTTAGCCTAGAAATGCCACGATTTGTAACCATGGCGACGAAAATTTTCCTCTTAATAAATTAATAAAAACACCGAATAAGCTTATTCGCGTCATCAGGGCAGTCTGAAAAATCAAAGTAACATCAGCTCTGGTCAAGTGAGGATAATAAGCAATTAGTGACTGTTGAAAAAAAAATTATCTTTAAAAAAAACACGATCGTTTCAACGAACCATTTTTAAATACGGGTATAGCATAAAATAACATTCGGTTTGAAAAATTCATATTTTAATTTATAATTTATGTAACAATAAGTCCCCCCCCCCACCCGTTTTAAAATAATTTTTATTAAGTAAATTGCTTACACACCCTCAAAATTCTAAAAAGAAAATTTCCGTATTTTTAAAATGTTTCACCAAATAAATAAAAAACCAGAACGGTAGCGGTAGCTGAAAAACGTTTAAAAAATACATCAACTGTTGCTTATTGCCTAACTCCCTAAGCGACCACGCTAGCGTAACCTAGCCGATTAGCGAGCGAAGCGAACCCCGATGGATTTAGCGATCGGATCTTTTTCACAAAAACGTTTAATTGAAAATCCATCTTCTCCTCTAACCCAACAGAAAAAAGCATGTAATTAAAAAACCTTTTTTGTCTAGAGCTAAGGAAAGTCCCACTTTCCAGTAGAAAAAAGAATTTAACTCAAACAGTTAGCAATTATTATACAATGAACATTTTACACTTCCAAAGAACTAAAATAATAGTGCCAAACGCATCAAAAAAGAAAAAAATCATAGCTTAAATTCAATTCAAATGCGCACAATTAATTTACATTTTTTAAAAAATACGGTAAAACGTGTTTAAAAGCGTTTGAAGAAAAAAAACATACCATAATAATATTAACAACCTTCCCTAAATGTTAAAAAAAGGTGAAGAAAATATGCGAAAAGCTATCATTTGGGGGGGGGCATACGATCCCAATATTTACTCTATACAAAGGAAAGCCGCCTCTCCCCCTTTGTCTACAAATTTCAATCACCAAAAATTAATGGCACATAAAGAAAATAAATTTACAAAAGACAGGTAAACAAAAATATCAAAACAAGTTATTACGGTTGTACTCTTTCGAATCTTTTGCGACCTAAGATATTCAGTTAACAAACCATACAGTGCTGTATCAAAAACAACGGAGCGCATGTAATGCACTAAGTTTAACACTAAAATAAATTAATAAATAAAACAGGCATGTCAAAATAATCATTTTCTAGAACAAGAATAAACTCCTTGTAAGATTTTTAGTAAGAAAAACACCCCCCCCCCCCCAAATGAAAAATACCTTTAAAACACCTCGTTTACAATTTCAATGGCGCAGTCTCCTCCGTAACTCCCCCCCCCCTCTTAGGTGGGCACGCCAGAACAAATGGATTTCTAAAATTGTCTTGAGTAAAAGGCTCTAAAATTCCAGGAGACTGAGCCGATCATTTCCCCTCCAACTCCGTACCCCTTCCTTACACAATAAAGAATTAGTGCCGGAACGCCATTTCGTACTTTTTCCCCTTTTTGGGAGCAAATAACCATGCAAATAACTCTGGATTCAGTAATGACTCATTGGCGTTCCGATCCTAGGAAATGGAAGAATTATCTCTGCTGTGACACATTATCAGTTTTATGAATAACACTTTCTATTACAAGATTAGAACTTGAAGGGAATAAACAAAACTTACCCTGCTTTCTCGGGGATTTCTGCAGCGCAAAATTACCTAACTTTACGAAAACAAAAAAACCTTCAAACCGACATCTTATGAAAACAACAAAAATACTAGCCAAGAGGAAACTAAGAGATTGTTTCTTTGTGCGTGATCAAATTTTCCGCGCAGCTCAAAGCTCGACCAATGAAATCCCACATCGACGGTGCGTAAATTATCATATGCAAATTCGTTCGCGAATTGAGAGCTTCTTCTTAAAAGAGACAAAAATAATTACGTTTCATTTCAAAGGGATTCTTTTCGTGAAAAGTATTATGGGGTACGTTCGGATGGTGTAACTGGTTAACCGGTGACTAATCAGGTGAATTCTGATAGAGCTACCGGTTAATGAAAGCTAATGAAAACATCCGATAGACAGTCATCATGACGACATCAAATCTAACAACCAGTTATTTTATTCGAACATATGCACTGTTATTTAAACATTTACAATAATATTTGACGAATATATGTAAAACTTATATTACCCCTTGCTATTTAAGGATTTATTTTCACCTCAAGCTGGAGAATTGCACGTGATTCTTATAAATGTTAGAAAGAAATTTAAATGGAAGTCCTCAGAATTTCAGCAAAATAGTGGAGGAGCAAACGGTCAAATTTTAGCGCCCGTGCCATTTTTGTGATACAATTATGAGAGAGAGTTTTTCTGAGAGGTATAGGCAAGAGGAAAACGAATTCGGATGTTGCCAACCCCGAAAATGATGCAGGGGAGCAGGGGCGGTTATAACTGCGCTGGGGGACAAGTGGTTTTCCGTTAAATTTTTTGTGATACAATTATGGGAGTTAGTTTTCCTATTCCTATTCAGAGTCACAACTGACTACAACTGTATTTATGTCGAGGACTGCATACTAAGTGCCTTGCCTCCATTATTTTATATACCGATAGATGGCAGCACCATCATCGGATCGAACAGTTAATGAGAATTTTGAACTAGTCCAGGAGATAATAGCTACCTAGTACTAGCACCCCCAGAGGTATCGTTTCACTTGGAGGACATTGAGACCACGAGCATATTTAACGTCGCCCAGTCCCCTTTAATGACGACGGTGGGTCTTCGACCATCGAGGTTCGAACCCAGGACCCTCCGGCCCCGAATCCGACACTCTACCGATCGGGCTACCACGGCCCCGGAGTTAGTTTTTCTGAAAGGTATTGGTACGAGAAAACTGAATTTGGATGTTGCCAACCCCGAAAAAGCTGCAGGGGTGCGAGGGGGAGCCAGATTATAACTGTGTTGGGGGCAAGTGGTTTTCCGTTAAATTTTTATGATACAATTATAGGAGTTAGTTTTCGGAACGGTATTGGCCACGAGGAAAATTAATTTGGATGTTGCTACCCCCAAAAATACTACACGGGGGCAGGGAGGAATAACAGAAAAAATGAAAGTTATATATTCAACATTTCTCGGTTTAAAACAAGTTTTCAAAGCTGAAAATGCTTAAATCCACTAATAACAACATTACAATGCATAACAATCCGAATAAAATTGCAGACACGTGTTTCGGAGCTATTAAGAGCTCCTTTTTTGAATGTAAAAGATGTGAGTTTATGAATGAAATTTCATCCGTCTGAGGATGATCTTTACATTGATAAAGGTTCCTAGTTACCCAGTCCATCACTTAGGCAACAAAAATGGGAAGAGGGCTCCCCTCCCCCCCCCCCGTTGATTTAATAAAAAATTGCAAATTTACATTTGTGTATTTTGTTATTTTCCCTATACATTTCCCCTTCCGTAATAAATTTATATCCATTACCCAGGCCCGTCATGGGGGGATCAGTGTTAAGCCCCCCCCCCCCCCGGCTTAGAAAATTAATGTTTTTACATTTGAATGGGTGTTTTTTTTTTCTTTTTCCTTTTTTTCAACGTAAATGTTAATTGTAAGTGGTGGGAGTACTTGGATGAAATTTCCAACACCATGGTGGTCGTACATAAAAGAAAAAAACATATGTCAAAGGAGGTCCTTTTGTAATTAATGTATATTTTCGTTCAAGCATTGTTAACTAAGTGCCTATGTGTTGATCTGCAAATATAGTTCCATAATCTTGCTTTTATTTAACTGTTTTGGTAGCACAAGGTTGTAACGGAAAATATGTAGTTTTTTCTAATCTTATACCTTCAATTTATAATACTGGCATAGTAAAAAAAAAAAAAAAAAACTTCCAAAATTCTTCTGAAATGGTTTTGTTTATGAAAAAAACTTCTTTTAATGGTTAATTTAAAATGTATCTTTTTTTTTAAACGTTATCAAATGAGTGCCTATGTATTGATCTCTGGAAATATAATTCTACATTCTTGTTTTTATTTAAATATTTTGGTCAGCACATAATTGTAACGGAAAATATAAAGTTTTTCTGTTTCTTTACCTAAAATTTATAATGTTGGCATTATATAAAAAAGTCACAGTTTTAATAAATATTTTGTTTCGTTCAAAAATACTTTTTATAATCTGCAACCGAAAGAAACACCCCTACAAAATTAATAACAATATTAAGCAGCCCATAAAAAACTAATAGGTTCATTTTTCATTATATTATCATTTGGCTGAATACAGATTAAATATATTTTGCTCATTTTCGTAACTTTAAAATTTAGGTACTATATCCCAAGCCACTCACAACTGAAAGGCTTCAGGTTAAATATCAGTGGTTTATATTATTTACAGCACATTCGTAATTGCATATAAACATCCTTTAGCAGTGCTTTAAGCTATGAAACTTGTTGCGGGAGCATAAATTAGGAAGACATTGTTTGTTTAGAGAAACAAATTATCTATCAATTGAATCTCCTCCCCCCCCCCCTTAATTGTAAAACAGCGAAAACAATGCCTACTTATATATAAAAAATGAACGTTTCAATGTGAAGGGGTCAATTCTCCCCCCCCCCCCCCCCGACTCCCAAAAAAAAAACTTCTTAAATTGATAAAAAAATGAAATTATGACTCCGTATGATCTGAAATTAAGGTTGCCTTGGGATTTCTTTCTATTTTGAAACCGCTTAACATCTATCTAAATAGTAATTGGATCGTTTATTTAGGGATCCATTTAAAAGCTAAATATGTTGTTTTAAGGTTAGAAAGAAACTGTTTAGCAGCAAACTGCAAAATTAAAGACCTTATTTAGATACATTACATAAGAACTCCAAAAAAGAAAAAAAATGAATATTATCTTACGTTCAGTAAGTTACCGCCCTATAGCCAGGGCTGAAGCAGAAATACATGAAATACACCGCCAGCTCGGCCAATTCCAGCCGGGGACTGCAGTTTCGTGCTTATTAGCACTCATCAGTCCGGCATAGGAGTGAATGAACTGGAGATGGAAAACCTCTTAAGGAAGCCAAGAGTGCTAAACAAACTGGTAGCTAATGCAGAATTAGCACTGACCAGACGAGTGACCGAAGCAATGGTTCAGTTCAACTCGAATATTGAAGGCAAGGCAGGTATATTCAGTAAGTTACAGCCCTACATAAGTTATAGGGCGGTAACATCAAGTTGAACCATTGCTTCGGTCACTAGTCTGGTCAGTGCCAATTCTGTATTAGCTACAAGTTTGTTCGGCACTCTAGGCTTCCTTAAGAGTTTTTCCATCTTCAGCTCAGTCACTCCTACGCCGGGCTGATGAGTGCTAATAAGCACGAAACTGCAGTCCTTGGCTGGAATTGGCCGAGCTGGCGGTGTATTTCATGTATTATCTTACGTTTTACCTTTTATGCGAAAAAAATGCACTTATACTGGTTTCGGAAACTTTTTTTTTTAAATCTTTGTCATTTTAGTTATTGTTGAAGGATTTTGTAACACGTATGATATTTAAATGAATTACCAACGTTTTAATGCACAAAAATAATTTTGAAAAACAAATAGAACCGACTTCAAAACTGCTCTAAAAAGTAAAAAATAAATTTTTTGAACACCATCCATACTTTTAAACGTAATTTTTGGCGTTGGCGTAAAAACAAAACGTAAAATCATGTGCAACCATACTTCGTTCAGAGTTTTTAAGAAAATCATCCTAAGTTTGGAACGAAACATTCATACCTTTACTCAAATATGCTGTTAATCAATGCATAATGTATGCGAGTTGTATTGAAGAAACTGGGCCTGGTTAAATTTATAGTTGTACTAGTTGAATTATTGCTACTGATGATTTTATCTATAGTTTTTGCACCAACTTCAAAAACTACGTTTAAAAGTATTATCGATGGTGTTCAAAGAGTAAAATTATTTGTCCACTTGTTAGAGCAATTTTAAAGTCCGTTTCTAGTTTTTTTTTTTTTTTTTTTTTTCAAAATTATTTTATTTTATTCTTTATAGTGTATGCATTTCAGAAATAGTACGAAGTTACCATCACGAAACTTCATCTTTTTTTTTTTTTTTTTTTTCATAAAAATGCTTCATACTAAAAAAAAAAAAAAACTATAAAACACAGCTTAAACATTAAGCGATTGGCACTAAAAATTCGTCCTTGCTCCTCTCTGGGATCCATTTGCACGCTAATTTAATTATAACCATTTAAATATAAACGGTTTCCTAAACTAATTTATATTTCACAAAATACAAGTTGCTTGTAAAGCAATCCCATATTCTCTTCGCTTCCAAGTTAAGTTTGCCCCCACTATAGAGCAATTACGAGGAATAAACATGATGCATGCTTCAGAGAAGCCTTCATTCAACATTCTATAGCAATTACTGTTATATGGTAAAAAAACTTTTGCAATAATAAGTTTTTATCATTGGCCGGGGGAGGGGGGCGAATTCATGAAGCGGAAACTAGAAGAACGTTCCCTTTCCAAATCATAGATGATTCTGAGGGTTTTGTCTCAGATGACTGTAATTGATGTCAAAACTAAACCACCCTATCAAAAACGGTTCTGTAAATGAATCAAACTGTGTATTATCACTGCCGGAGAAATCTTTACACAAAAATATTCTAAAATACATTGAGTCTGAGAAACTGCCGGTTCTGGGGTAAGCCAGTCAGGACCCTTGCTTCGGGTAGCAAATTCAAGTGTATCGATAAGAGCCCAAGCGTGGTGCCAAAAGGGTGTCATGACCCCCTTAAGAGGCCAAAGAAAACTTAAAATTTCACTTTTCGTTTTTTTTGCTATGCAAAATTTTTGAGAGAAAACCCCGATTCCCACACTCTTCTCTAATATATCCACGAAAAACTTTTAAAAAAATTTTATAGAGAAAATATTTCTAAAACATTTCCAGAAGAGAGTCACTTTTCTGCGCTCCTTCTCCCAACTTGGTACTCGACTCCTTAACGTCACCAGTGACTTCAACTTTCAAAAAAACTTCGAGAAAAAAAATCACTGCTCCCTGTCTTCCACTTACGTTACCAAAAATAAAAAAAGAAAATAGCCTAAAGTGGGGTTTTTTACGGTAGTTTTGGAGTTTTCTCAAGGACCGTCTCGTTTTTAAACCACTGTAATTTATTGTAAAATCTGTACAGGAGCTTTTCATTTAACGAAAGTAAAAGCGAATGTTGGGCGTATTATAGCTATATTATTGCTAGCGTAATTTAAAATTGTTATTTATGTAATGATAAAAATGTTTTTTCAGAAAATTTGATCCGGACGAACGACGGCCGGATAAACGAGATTCTATTGTAATTTCAATACCCTCGTAATAATACATTTCATATACCCTCGATATATATAATTTCCCTCCCAAATCCATAGTCTGGATCCGCTACTGTTTATATTTAATCATTCTTTAACAGGGAAATTGCATAAAATTGACTATTTTCTACCCATAACTTTTTTCCTGATGAACAAACATCATCAAAGTAATGGGACTTTAGTTGAGCCATTCTCTATTTATTAAAAAAGAATCATCAAAATCGATTCACTAGGTGAGACACTGTGAGTGGACAAAAAAAAAACATACATACGCTGATAACCGCCTCCTTTTTGAAGTCGGTTAAAAAATGCAAATTACTGCAGACACGTGTTTTGGAGTTACAAGGAACCCCTTTTTCAATGCAAAGAAGCCTGAGCATTTGGATGAGAAGTCATCCGAGGAAAGACGGATGACTTCTCATCCAAAAGCTCACACTTCGTTTCATTGAAAAAGGTAATTGTTTATAACCGCGAAACACGAGTCTGCAGTAATTTGCAATTTTTGTGCATTAAAACGTTGGAATTCATTCATTTAGTTTTCAAGCACAAAGGTATTTATTAGTATTACATATACATTATCGTATACGTATTATCGTATCGTATACGTTAGGTTACGTATTAGACTGTTGATTAAGAACAATGTTTATTTTCTTTGATCGATTAACTGAAATTATCTGGAAAATAACTCCTTCGATCAGTCAAGAAATCCAAAACGGAAAAAAAAGCAGCGGAAAGTTGTCCCACAGGCAGGCTTGGGGGAACAAGGAGCCGTTTCTAGAAACAATAACTCCAATGAGTAGGGTCCTGTCGCAGCTCGTGATTGCGAAAAACATAATTTGAATTCAAAATTTCAGAATTCAAATTAATTTACTTTTCTTTTTTTTATTATTTAAATTTTGATAGATAAGTACGAAGGATGGCTCTAGATTTCAGGGTATTTTTAGTCGTTCAGATTTCAGAGTCTTATACTTCCAGAATGTCCTGCTCAGCAAATTATTTAGCAGAACACATGAAAACAATATAAGTAAACTTGGTATGGTTTGCATGTGTCTCGATCACGTTTTTATTTTATTTATTTATTTATTTTTTTCATCGAATTATGCATGGTAGATAAAAGTTACTGACTTTGTTTCAAGCGTGTTATTGTAAAGTTTATCATTAAAATGTTTAAATACAAATTATTAAAGAATTTAAAACTGAACACAAGAATTTAAAAAAATATTAATCGCGATACGTTAAATATTTACTAGAAAATATAAAGATTTGAATGTTAAGTACTGACACGGTATGTAACACAAAATGTAATCGCAAACAAATTTTAATGTTCTAATAACTTAAAATATGATCAAGGAAGGAGTCGACTGCTTTTTAAATCTAATTAGAATTTCAGAAAATGTTTAAAAACTCTCATAGGTGCGATAAAATGTTTAAAATCACAACAACTACTCGGCTTTTCGCTATAAAGCAATCGCTACTTCTTTGCAACTAAAATTAATTGCAAAGTCAACATCAACGAATATTAGGATACGAATTGCGATGTCAAAATAAACACCGTTATTTTACACACAGTACAGATCATGGAAAAAACTACCTTTTAAGGAAAGGGAAGGAATTAATATAATTGGTACTTGCCTTTAATTTGAATTCTTGCTTAGCTATCCAGCCTCAGTAAACGAAAAATCAACGAACATGGCTGTCGACAGGTTGAAGTCGTGAGTTTTTCTTGGAAACTTCCCGTGTAAAAAAAAAAAAAAAAAACACCTTTTGCGCATCGTTTCGCGCAACCTAAAACAGTTTTACAGTTTTTTTTTTTTTTTTTTTTTTGCATTGTATCTTTAAAACGAGTGCTTAATAGTGTAATTTTGAGCGATTGTTTTATGCGGCCTTTACACTCTCAGAAATGGACTTTCAAATTCGACGAAATTTTCTTCGTTTCTGACGAAATCGCTTCCAGGAATATGCCCCGAGTGAAAATTTCGTCAAAATGAGGAAACTGCTTTCGTCTCTGGTTTGAAGATGCGAATTTTGTCAAATGTAACGAAATATTTCTTCATTCTACTTTCGTCAAATTGACAATCATTTTCCTAGTTTTGAGAGTACTAATTTCGTCATATTTGAGCATGTTAATTTCGTAATTTTTTGAGTTTATTTATTTCTTTTCTTTTTTGAGCTAATTAGTTTTCTTTCTTCCTTTTTTTTTTTTCGCTTAACATGAATTACTTCTAAAACGGACTTTTTTGCAATCCCTGTCCCATTTTTTTTTTTTTTTTTTTTTCGGATAAGACGAATTCTGTTAAGAATAATCGATTTTAATGATCCATTAAAGTTCGTTTTAACAAGCTTCGACTGTATTTTATAAAATTTAGTCAAATCTTTACTTCAGAATCTTACCACCATAATTTCCCGCTTTGATGCGTATAATCACGCTCACAGGCCCGTCATTTACGGGATGCCATTTATGGGGTTGACCTCCCCCCCCCCCCTTGATTTTTGAACATTTATGTCTTTACGTACGAAAGGCCATGGTTTTAGTTGGTTTTCTATAACATTTTTGAAGAGTATACACCCTCTTCCATTAATGGAAAAAAAATCGAAATAACGGGTCTGCACCTCCTTCTCCCGCTTAAGCAAAAGGCAAGTATTTGTTGAAAAAAGAGGCACATAAAAGATGTTAAACAATTTTTTATTAATGTAAAAATACAAACAGAATTTCTTTAAAATGTAAAACTAATTATTGCAGATTCAATTTAAACAACAATGTGTGAAATATAATATCTGGGTAGGGGCTGGGCGATGCATCGATACATCGCAAAACACCGGTGTACAGTACACTCTACATCATTACACCGGTTTAGAATTCTTCTCTATACCGATAAATCGGTGTGCTCCACCAGTTTGCTACATCCAAGCTTTTTTTTTTTCCAAGCGGAAAAAAAAAGGAACGGAAACCCGCATGTTAGTCCGGCCCCATAAACTCTCCATGGTATCTAACTAAACCCCATTAGGGAGATTTTCCTGTAAAAAATCCAGTTTTGTTGGATCTTTTCCAAATTTGGCACAGAGGTTCATTCTTTGATGCTCAGGAATTCTCATTGGGCAGTTTTCGTTCCTCTATGGGGGGGGGGGGCAAACTCCATTTGGGTTATTCTTATAAAAACCAAGTTTTTTGTGAGATCTTTTCTAAATTTGGTACAGAGGTCCTTTGATGCTCGGGAATTCACACAGGATAGTTCTAGTCCCTCTATGGGGGGAGGGGGGCAACGTCCCATGGAGGTTCTCCTTACAAAAACCAAGTTTTTGTCGGATTTTTTTTTTTTTTTTTTTTTTTGCTTGGCACAGAAGTCATCTGATGCTAGGGAATTCATCGTCCCTCTATGGGTTGCGGACCCCATAGGGTGCTCCTCATAAAAGCCACGTTTTTGTCGAATCTTTTTCAAATTTTATACAGAGGTCTTTGATGCTCGGGAATTCAAGGATGGTAGTTTTCCTTCCTTTATGGGGGGGCACCCCCATTGGGGTTCTCCTTATAAAAACCAAATTTTTGTGAACTCTTTTTTAAATTTGGCACAGAACTTCTTTGATGCTCAGGAATTCTCATTGAACAGTTTTTGTCTAGCTATTGGGGGCAACCCCCAGACGGGGGGTTTCCTTTTCAAAATTCAGTTTTTATAAGATCTTTTCCAAATTTGGCACAGAATTCCTTTGATGCTCGAGAATTTCCCCGTTTTAGTCCCGCTATGCAGGGGGAATCCCCCGCGCGAGTTTTTGTCGGATCTATTCCAAATTTGGTACATTTGTCTTTTGATGTTTGTGAATTCCCGTAGGGTAGTTTTCGTGCCAAATTTGGGAAAGATCTGACAAAAGCTTGGATTTTTGAAAGGAAAACTCTCCTAATGGGGGAGTTTGCCGCCTATAGCGGGAGGAATAATGCAAACTGCTTGAACTACATCGCAATGTAAGGTCTGCCAAGCATCACGATGTAAAAATTCCTACATCGCCTAGCCCTACTGGGAATATAGAAGTGCGAATTCCTCAGCAGACATTGGGTTCTGGAAGAATAAGTCATAGGTAACTTTTATGCGCAGTTACATCAATATTTGCTCATGGGAAAATTGCTGAAGATTTACTTCTTCATTGCATCGCATGAAAAAATTCCAAAAAAAAAAAAAAATTTTATCAAACTAATACCATAAATTTTAAAGAAATAGTGCAATGAAATGGACAGCTTTAAGTTTGTATATCTTTGTTTGAAAATTAGATATAGAAAATGAAATTAGATAATATTGAGAAAAAGCTTACCGTTTTCTTTTTTCAACGGATTATTTGTCTTACTAATTTTGCTTCTATGTAGAATGCTTGTTCGGCAAAATTTATGTTTAATACAGGAACTGTATTATTGCATGCAATACATACTTCATACTTTGGTACACACTTCATACTTACCTGTCTGGAACCTTCAAGGGAAATTAGGTATCTTTATATAACATAATTGATTAGAACCTTCCTGATTTACTAGTAAGATAGCTCCATAAGCATTAATGCAACCATGGCCAACGCTAATACAGAATTGCAAGTAAGAGATTCAAAGGTATGTAATGAAAATAGTGACTAGCGAATCGAGCAAAGTTTGCTAGTTTTTATCATATAGTTTTTATTTTCTTTTCAATTTTTCAATTGAAATTTTACATAAAGACATTTTACTTTATATACAGCTAAAACCATTACGCTAACTTAAATTTGGACTTATTGGTAGTTCATCTATGAAATGCTTCTGAAGTCTAGTCTAATGTAGACCGGAAATTTACTTTTTTTTTTTTTTTTTTTTTGCTGACAATTCCTTGAGGCAGCAAATATGGCAATAAAATTAATGCTGCATTTATTTCAGCTGTAGAAACCATGTATAATGGAAAAATTGGAAAAATTCATAATTATCACAAATCAGGTAATACAAATTAACATAAAATTTAGCGCACTAAATGTGAAAATAAACAACAAAGAACGCTTTTCAAACATGCTGCTATCTTACCTTTTTTTTTTAAATCAAGATTTCCTTCAATAACTTATTTTAAATTTCGGAAAAACTGAAAAAATATTGAAAATATTCAATTTCAAAACACAAAGATATAGTTCTTTATGGAAATTAATATTTTCTCTGTAATTTAAAATGCTTTGTATTAAATTAATACTTACTATACTTCATGTTTTATTTTGCAAGTAAAACCATTCAAAAAAAAGAAAAAGAAACAGAAACAGAAAACAACATGGGATGCGACTTTAATAAGTCCGGTCAACGAGCCTAACAAAAAAAAAAGGAGGGGGGGTATCATTTCCGAACCAAAAGCTGATAGCCACTATTTGCATTTATTTTTTTATTGCATTAAGCGCTTTTTTCCTCGATTTTCATGGGTTTGTTTAAAAGGTTGTTAAAAAAATTATTTAAAAATATTTTTTATGAACACTTTTGTGAGATTAAGTTCTTAATACTTTTGATCATTAATTTCTTCAAAATCATATTTTATTTTGCTATTAAAATATTTCATGTAGTTTTGTTAAGAATTAATTATAGTAGATCAATTGTTTACCCATTCCAAAATATTAATTTTACCTAATGGGTAGAGCAATATTTCATTGAAAATGATAAGTGTTACGAACACTTTTGGGAGAGCTACTGTATAAATTATTATATTGAATAAAATATTACATGTAGAGTGGAAGAAGAAAAAAAATATCAATACTTAGAGATGGGGTGGGGGGGGTGGCATATAGGACTCGACCGACGCATCGGTCAGGCCGATGCATCGGCGCCGATGGTTCAACAATTTAGCCATCGGCATCGGCGGCCGATGCTAACTTGCAGGAAACATCGGCCCATCGGCCTTAAAAAACATCGAAAAGCCGATGGAATTGGCAGATGTTTTTGAAAAAAAAAAAGGACCTTTGTTGTTTTACTTTTTAATACAAAGTAACGGGAGTTATTGTTTTCATATAAAATTGTTTACTTAAATTTCAGTATAAATTTCTATTTTAGTCACTCCTGAAAGAGTTTTTCATACAGCATTCAGGTACCAAATAAGTTAATTGTTGCGTTTTTCTTGCGGCTGGATGTACGTATCTCTCATAACTCATAACTCAAAAATGTTAAACTGTAGAAGGCTAAATTTTCGCATGTGGGGTGTGCGTACGTTCCAGTTGTGAACTTCACTTTTTGTTTTCGATCGGGTGTTCTAAAAAGCCTATTTACTCATTTTTTGTGGCTATTAATTACTTATTTCAATGCTAAACTAATATAGCGTCTCAGACTGACGATCATTCGGTGATATATTGCCGAATCGGAGACCATGGAAACAAATATGAGATGGCAAAACCGGTTTTGTTTCATTTTGTTAGATTCCAGTTGAAATGACAGTAATTTTTAATTTTTCGATACAGTCGACTCCTGCTACAATGCGATTCGACTTACGCGAAATGGCTACAACGCGAATTTTTTCATGAGTAACAAATTTTAGAGTTAACGCGAATTTTTTGTCGACAACACGAATTTTTTGGAAGGAAGTATCAGCTTTATATTAGCAACTAAATATTGATTTTGTGAATGTTATTACATTCCTTTAAGCATCACTGACAGCGAAAGTTCCCATATCAAACGAGTCTACGTGTCACGTTAGTGTATCCAATAACCATTCAGCATCTTTCATTTATTTATTTTTTTTTTTTTTTTCATTTTACATATTAAAGTTGATGAAATATAATGGTATCTTCATCTAAAGTTCGTGAAGATGGGAAGAAAAAGAAAGTTTCTGATAAAAAAAAAAAGCTAAGATTCTCGATATGCTTGAACAACTACAAAACGTCGACGGTAACGCGGACAATAAGTATGAGTGAATCTTCCATACGCATACAATTAAAATTCAAAACAAAAAGATATCCGTAAAAGTTCAGAACTTAGTTTCAATATCGAAGCTTGCAGAGCAGTTTAGCAAAGTAAATGTTATTAAAATGGAAGCTGATCTTGTACTGTGGATTAGAGAAATGAGGAAGAGGGCCTGTGTTGCTACAAATTGAAACGTTATAAAAGAAAAGGCAAAGCAACCGTATTTAAAAATGTATTAGATCTGAACAACGATCTGATAATGAAGCATAAATCATCATTATCTTTATTTTTTAACTCATATTGTTACTGTATCTACTGTTAGAGTACTGTTATAGTACAACATTTTATTATTACTAAATAATGTGCGTACTATGTTTTATTTTATGTCTTTCCCTCCCATTGATCATTTATTTTGTGTATCTTACGTATTTCAAGTTGAATAACAGTCTTTTATTTTTTAAATACAGTATAAGTTCAGTTCTTTACGTAAGAAACTGTACCGTACAGTTGAGGAATGCTACAAAGCAGTTTTAGGGGTGTTTATAAGTGTCTAAAAGAATTTGATATGCTTCTTAAAAAATTGTATACATATATTTTTTCACAACGCGAAATTTCGACTTACGCGAGGAGTCTTGGAACGCATTCCTCGCGTAAGTCGGGACTCGACTATTTGTAATATGAATCACAGTAATGCAGTCTTTTCTGTATTGCTTCGGCGGAGGTACAAGTTTGAGGCCCGTCGAAATACATTTTGGGGCCCTATTTCTCTAGCACAGAAGTTGTAAAACATTTATCATAAGCATTTTTGTAACTCCTACGGTTCCCCTATGGTTATGGGGCCTCTCGCGCAATTGCAACATTTGCTATATTTTAAATCCGCCACTGCACGTCAAAACAAACTCGGGTGCAAGTTTTAAAAGGGTTTTCCTGGCTCAATGTTTATGATTATTTTGAACTCTATTTTTTACGATTATTTTTTGTATTTCCGAGAACACTTGCGTGCCCTTCCTCCAAATCGAACAGTTTCTGAAATTAAACTCTAGTTGTACTTCTGAGTTGTTCAAAACTAACACCATTCCTAAAATTAGAGATTTTTTTTTTCAAGCTTTATCTATTGTTGTCAGAAATTGATTAAAGACGTTTTGAATGGAAACAATTCGGAAACCAAAGGGACTTTTGAATTTTTTCTTCGAAAGTGCTGAAGTAGATTCAGAAACTCTTCCGAGGCGTTGGTGGTAGCGGTTCTGTACTAAAAAAGTGAGGCCGAAGTTTAAAGTTGTGAGTCACTCCAAAATCAGAGGGTGACCCCCCCCCCTAACACACCCTCGTCGTTCCAAGCACTTCTTAAATATTTAGCGATTATTTATTTTGGTCAAGAAATATCATCTTGCGTATTTCTTATACTTGTTTCACCTATATTTCGTAATGCGCCATCTTTTTTGTATCATTAATAGCGATCGATTTTTTTTTCTGTTGTAAGTAACTATTTTTATGTATTTATATAAAATCAATGAATAAGTTATTTTCGTTTTTATAGAAAAGTTTCAAGGATTTTCTATTATGCAATTTTTTAAATTTCAGAAAATTACTGTTAAATTGAACAATTTAATTTGAACTTAATTGTAAAGCTTCATAAAAGATTAAACAATCTAATTGTTCAATATTATGTATGCAAACATCAGATCAAGTAGTCATATGTATTCAGTTATTAACTGTGTGTAAATATTGATTTTGTTTATAGCTGCGTTTTAAGAACCTCGCATGGCAATTTTTTTTTCCAGCAAAATTTATGTCACTGTTTTAGTTTTTTGAAAAATGCAAAATTTTCTATTCATAAATTTTAAATAAGAAAAAAATATTTCTTTTATGATTTAGTATTGTAATTTATCTGTTATCTTTTTTTTTAATTTGATGACTAAAAAATGTCTACGTGCAATCTTTCCACTTTAATTGCGTAATTTGTTGACGGTTTTATAGTTTTATTCTTAATTTTTTTTTTTTTTTTTTTGAATGATTAAACAACATAATTTAATGTTTTTTAACGATGTTTAGTGTACCTAAATCCATACATTATTACAATATTACTGAAATCTTAGTTATTTGTTCAATTTAAAAAAAGAAACAATTGGTTATTAACACCGCCTGTCTCTTAATAATAACAGTCTCTTTGTTTTTCTTCCTTTATTTTTATTTTATTTATTTATTTATTTATTTATTCATTTTTTTTTTTTTTTGCTGTTGTTCTTTCTCTTCCATCATACAGCAGTCAAAAAAGGAGAAGCATAACTACACCCTATACAGATTGTACGTAGTACGATCCAAAAGTTCGGGGGACAAGCTGTATAAAATCTTACCCAAAATAGTTCATATTACCTAAGCGCATCCACCTTCAAAAGGGCACCTTGAGAGACTATATACTTCTGCCAGTTTTCATATAACTCTTGGAAACACTCCTGGAAGCCATTTTTCGCTACCTTCTGTGATGCAGCTTTATCTTCTCCTGACGGAAGACAGCGGTGTCCATGCAAATGCTTTTTTTTTGCTGGGAACAGGTAAAAGTCACACGGAGCTAAGTCCGACGAAACGTTATGTTATTTCTTTGTCACATCAACGTTGGCAGAAGTGCATAGTCGTTCAAGGTGAGTATTTTGTAGATAGATGTACTTCGGTAATGTGAACTATTCAGGGTAAGGTTTTAAACAACTTGTCCTCGAACTTTTAGATGATACGTACGTATGAGTTTTCAACTTACTATTTTATAACGTTTTTGAGTGACGCAAGTTTACGCGCATGAAGCCATCACAAGAGACTTTGCGATAATTAACTATGGAGGCGTTCAAAATAGATATTTCGGTCATCTATATGTTCTTAGGTACATACGCATGTACAGATGTGCCGAAAAAACTTGTGAAGTTTAAATTGGGTGATCGTAAAATAAAAACTTAGGTCGAAATCTGGTTTTATCCCTTTTTTTTGTGATTACAATTCCTTATTCGTAGAAAGGAAGTAAAGTGAAATGAATCAATGATCCTTTAAATCCCTGACAATCTTATCAATTTATTTCTGTTAGATTTTTTTTTTGCCATCGGCCAACGACATCGGCCATCGGCCATCGGCAATCGGCCATTTGGAGGAAAACAATCGGCCATCGGCCATCGGCCATCTTTGAACAATCGGCCAACAATCGGCATCGGCCCATCGGCCAAAAAATGCCATCGGTCGAGCCCTAGTGGCATATTTGTTTAAGAAAATAAAAATGCAGAGTAAAACCATTTTGAATTATTAAACAAAAAAAACACTTGTTCACCAGAATTAAATTAGTAAAATTAATGAAAAAGAATGAAAACACATAACCATGTAACATATTCAACGTTGAAATTAAAAGCTTCAAAGTTCTATGCTCTAGTTATCAAGGCGCTGTATTTATCATCTGCTTTACTGTAGCTACCGTGGAATTTTTTTTTATGTAAGTTTCAACTGGTAAAAATGCTTTGGTCATCTTTGTCAATTGTCTAACGGAAATAAAGGAAGTACGTTTTCAGAAACAAATGTCAACAAACACACATTTTCTTTTGCAAAAAAAAATTACACTAGCTAAGCCTAACGTGGAGGTGACTCAAAGTTAGTTTATACAGAATTCCAAACCAAATCGAACAGTTCGTTTTCAATTTTAATGTGTTTTCAATACAACAATGAACAAAAATGTAACAATAAACAAAAGAGGACCAATCCCACGTACAAATTTCAATAAATACTAATAGTCCAGTCAATGAGTGCTCAAAACAGGGATGTAGCGTGCATGGAATATGCGATAATTTTTGACTTCAGAATATTGTTAGGGGTAGTTAGTAAGTAAACATACTAAAAGTAGCCGACCCTGGGGGGTGAGCTAAAGGTAGGAGGGAGGGGGGAAGAAAATTTTGGGTTTTTCGAGAAAATGTCGGAAACGGTTGAAAAAATGCGTTTAAAATAAAAATTATTAAATACGTACTATGAAACTGTTTCTACACATACAGTGTTCGTACACTTTAAAGTTTTTTAGTAAAACCAAAATAACACGAGACTGAATTTGAATATGAAGTCCAATATTTTTTCACATCATTCCTATGTCATTCTAAATAAAACCCTGTAATTTTTTAAATATATTGACGGATCTTCTTTTTGAAATGGGTCAAAAAACGAAGAGACAGAGAAATAATATGCCACAAAAGTCATCGTACACTCAAATATTTTCGAATTAATTCAAGATGAAAATTATCATGTGTCGTTTTTTTTATTATTATTATTTTTATTTTTGCATTGCGTTGACCCTTAAGAGTCATTTGGCTTTAATGTTCCGTTTATTTATTCCTTAATATTGTGCTTATTGCTTTAAAATGGCGGGTATTCATAAAAAATCACAAACACCATTCGAAATTTGAATATTTTTCCTCACAGTGGAGGTAAATTGGTTTGAAATGTCTCTAAATTAGTTAATCCATTCTATAGTAAAGTGCTTGATAAAATGCTTTAAAGAAAAGAATCGGACCGAAAACAAGGCAAGAAAAGGTCAACCGGCAAAGTTGACAAAGCATGATCGGATATTTACAGTTAAAAAATTTATGAAAAATACACATTTGAGTGCTGTAACAGTTTCTGCAGAATTTAATGAAAAAACTTGCATTTAATTTTCACCTAAAATTGTTCGCCAAGTTCTCTGATTCACTGGATTAAATGGGAACTCTTCCCGCAGAAATTTCTTGTTCGTGCGAAAAACGGAAAGCTTACGCTTTTTGTCGCAAAATTAATGATAAATAAGCTCCAAAGCGTTTTGGAACAACATCTTACTTACAGATGAAATTAAATTCAACGTTTTTGGTTAAATTGTTGTATAATTGTCAATAGAAGAAAAAATGAGGAATTTGATCTTAAGAACTTAGTTGGATTCGTTTATCAGGAGGTGAAGGGGTTCTTGTGCGGGGTGCTTATCAGCATCAGGACTTGGTAGTTTGGAATTTTTTAATGAAATAATAGATCATGTTGTTCATTTAAATATTTTAAAAACCAATTTTAAACTTTTAGCCAAAAATTGGTTATCGGGAACAACTTTGTTTTTTATCAAGATAACGATAAGAAGCACACGGCTTTCAACGTTTGCGTCTAGTGCCACAAAAATTGTCCTAAAGTTTAGAAAATACCCCTTCAATCACCAGGTTTGAACTTAATGTAACATATTTAGAGATATCTGGAGGGTAGATTACGAAAATACGGCTTTGAAACGAAAATAGAGCTAGAAACAGTAACACTCGAAGTGTGGTTGAACACTTACTCAGAAATTACGCAAAAAAAAGAAAGAAAAAAGAAAAAAATCTACGAGGGCTATCCAGAAAGTAGATTACGTTTTAGAATAAAAAATAAACAAAGTATAGGAAATTTTTTTTATTATATACAGATGAAAGCCACACTCAAATACTACTTTTCGACATAGTCACCATACAAATTAAGGCATTTATCGTAGCGATGTACGAGCTTGGAAATTCCTTCGTCGAAAAATTCGGCCGCCTGCGCCTTCAACCACTCCGTTACCTCTTCTTGCAGCTGTGCGTCGTCATCAAAACGCTGCATAGCCAGCCACTTCTTCATTGCTGGGAATAGGTGGAAGTCGCTCGGTGCCAGGTCGGGACTGTACGGTGGATGAGGAAACAACTCCCACTTAAAAGATTCAAGAACTTTACGAGTGACATTTGCCGTGTGGGGCCGGGCGTTGTCGTGAAACAACAAGATCTTAGAGCTCAACATTCCTCTGCGCTTGTTTTGAATTGCTCTTCTGAGTTTTTGGAGAGTTTGGCAATACCTTTGAGAGTTTATTGTAGTGCCTCTTTCCAGGAAGTCCACCAAAATCACACCTTTTCTGTCCCAAAAAACAGTCGCCATGATCTTCCTTGCCGACATTGTTTGCATGCATTTCTTGGGTTTTTGGGGAGAACTTGTGTGCCCCCACTGCATTGATTGCAATTTCGTTTCACAGTTCACGTGTTTCACCCATGTTTCGTCACCAGTAACGATGCGATCGAGTAAAAAGTCACCATCCTTATGGTAAGCGTCCAAAAAGTTCAACGCTGCAGCCATTCGCTGATTTTTGTGGTCCTCTGTCAAGATTTTTGGAATCCATCTTGCACAAAACTTGTGGTAACCAAGCTTTTCGCTGATGATTTCGTGCACCAAACTTCGCGAAATTTGTGGAAAACTTAAAGAAAGTTCCGTTATTGTGAAATTTCGATTTCCCCGGACTTTAGCATCGACTTTTTCGAGAAGTTCGGCGTTCACTATGCTGGGTCTCCCACTTCGATCTTCGTCGTGAACATTGGTTCGGCCATTTTTAAATCTTATGACCCACTGACGCACTCCACCTTCAGTGATAATGTTGTCCCCATACACTTCACAAAGCTGCCGATAGATTTCTATCGGTTTACAGTTTTTTGCAGTCAGAAACCTTATTACTGCGCGCACCTCGCAGCTCGCGGGATTTTCAATTAACGCAGACATTTCAAACCGTCACAGTATCTGAACGAACACAGCACGAACCTCTCACTAGCACGGCTAGATGCAGACTGAGCTGCGCAACGCTTTGACCCCAAGATGGCCGCGCTAGCCCCGCCCCTAGCGGACACAGACGAAAACGTAATCTACTTTCTGGATAGCCCTCGTATTCCCAGACGTTTAAAAGGTGTTGTTGATACTTCATGACATTCTACTAGATAATTACTTAGTAAAAAGTTAGATTATTCAATAATATATAGACATTTTTTAAAGTGTACGAAGACTTTTGTGAGATAAAATTTCTGACACTTTTTGGTTTTTGATTTTTAAAAAATTAGTTTAAATATTTTTTAAAAAAATTTCATGTTGTTTTGTTGAAAATTAATCATAGATCTTTTAATTAAATACCTATACCGAAATAATAATTCCAACCAATGGATAGGGTCCTATTTCATTGAAAGTCGTAGGTGTACGAACACTTTTAGGAGCCACTGTATGTGTCAAATTTCCAATAATTTTCTGGGTATATGTTATGAAAAATCGATGATTTTGGGGAAAAATTCTCTCTTTTTGTCAAAAATTTGCTCCTAGTGCCTCCCAGGATCAGTAGTCATGAAAATTGTCAATGACAAAGTTGTAGAGCATTCAATTTCCTTCAATTTGATATGCTACTCAGTTATATTTTATTTAACCAATGAAAAGTTACAGAATTTCAAACACGCACTTTCATGGCAAAAAATGGAACACTTGCCATTCACAAATTTCAAACTGACTTGAAAAGATCGCGCACTTCCTCTTTCTTCAATGAATTCGACAAACCTGATGGACAATAAAGAGGTATTTTTGTATTACTACAACTCAAATGATATTTAAGGGTTGGGGGGGGGGGTCGTAAAATTGTGACTTTGTGACAAGGGGGAGGGAAAGAGTAAGAAGCGTAACATCAAGCATTTTTTAATACAAATATGTTTATAAAAATTAGTTTATGAAAAGTACTTTGTGACAAATGGGGAGGGGTCAAAATGTTGAGAAAAAGTGTAACATCATTTATAAACAGTCTCTTACCAAGAAATCCGACGAAGATTTGCAGAACTACGTTTATACAATATGAATTAGCTCCAGACCCATTGCATTATTTTACAAAAATGAACTAAGAAAGTTCAGAAAGCCAGCATTTCCTCAGTAAGAAATTTCTTAGAAGTAATTAATAACTAAATATACTGAAAGTCCCCGACGCTGGGGGGGGGAGGGAAGTTAAAGGTAAGAAGGTGGAGCCAAATTTTGTGGTTTTCGATTATAGTTCGGAAGCAGCAGGAAAAATGTGTTCTGAATATAAGTAAAAATTAACTAAATTTATTGTGAAATTGTTTTCATACAGATATGTCACATTTTCAGTGTTATTTTAGGTACGCGTTCTTGAAAACCAATACTTTTCGGGAAAAAAAACTATCTCATCCTTTTTGTCTCAGAGTGTCTGTGCCAAGCAGGCGTTTGATGGATCTTGTGCAGCAATCATGTGACAAGGACCCTGAAGGTTTTCTGTCTTGAAATTCCTCCGGCTGAACACTTGAACTGCAGATTCAAACCTGATACTAAAGAAATACGAAGCCTGTGCCCAATCACAGTGGGCAATCAAAAACTATGAATCTAACATGTACTCAAATTCGTTACTCTTATTGAAATGAATATCTGACACTATAGCAGGATAATGAAAATTTTAAAAGTAGAAATAAGGTAAATATGTAGCTGACCGGCAGCACCTTTTTTTAATATAGTTTTTATTACATTATTATTAATCATATTTTGATAGTGTTTATATGGAATATGGACTGACAGTAATTAGAAAATGAAAATATCATCTTTAAGGTGACAACTTGGATGACAATGTAGTTTATCGATGATTTTCTACAAGTGACCTTCTGGTCACACTTTCTGCACGTCCTCAGTCCACCAATTCATACTGCATATACGTAATTTTGCAAACAATATTCTGAAGTCAAAAATTATCGCATATTCCATGCACGCTACGATGTGTTCATTGACTGGATTTTTTGACCTTTTTTATGAATATTTTAGGATAATTACTGTAGGATAATTGGATAACTTACCAAGCAATTACAAGAGTGAAACGCCAACTCCCAGAATGCATTGCAATGTGACGAAATTAGGTCAAAATAATTTCGTCAAAAATTTGAGATTTCTGGTTTCGTCAAATATCACGTGTTTTGGTGACGAAAGGATCGTCAAAAATAACGAAATAGTGCTCGAGGATTGCAGAATTGTCAAAATTAAGAGTTTCATTTTTGAAACTGTATCTACTGCACAAAAACAGGTTTAAGTGTACTGAATAGTATACGAGGTGTGTCTATTAAATACCGAGACTGATGCTGCTACTGAAGAACCACGCATGCGCCAAATCCGAACGACCAACAGCTGTGCATCTAAAAGTCTTCTCTTTCGGTTGCAGCATCTCCCGTACTTGTAGAGAAATCACTTTGGCCGTAACTATCGTTTATGTAATATGGAAGAGCTGTTTGTTTCGCTTTGCCGGAAAAGATGATACGTGTAATAGTAGAACGACGAATTGTCGTGAAATTTCACATGATAACTTGGTAAAACCCAAGGTGAAACTTATCGTTTTTTAAAAGATGAGTATGGTGATGAGTGTTTATCACGTGTGCGAGTTCTTGAGTGGTTCAAGCGTTTCCCAAGATGGCAGAGAAGACGTTGGGGACGATGACCACCCGGGTCACCCTTCCACGGTCAAAACGGAAAAAAATATCCAATCCAAGTATCGAATTTGTCAACATTACTGCCGTGAGGTGCTTGCTCAACCCCGTGAAAGAGTTAGGAAAAAACGACCCGAATTGTGGAAGAACAAATGGTGAGTTCTCCAACAAGAGACAATGCGCCGGCACATTCCGTATTCTAGCCAAGTACAACATCCCAGTTTTAGACCATCTGCTTTATTCGTCTGACCTCACACCATATGACTTTTATCAGTTCCCCAAGGTCAAATATGCATTAAAAGAAACAAGATTTCAGTCCGTTGATGCTGTGAAAGAAAAAACGACAGGCGTCATGCAGGAGCTCACAGAACAAGGCTTCCAGCTCCAGGGGCGTAGCTAAGGGGGGGGGGGGTTGGGGACAACCCCCCCCCCCCCGAAACGTGTCTCAAAAAAAAGAAAAAGAAAAGAGAAAGAAAAAAAAGAAGAAAAAGAAAAAAATCAAAACGACTTTTTTCTGAGTAACAAAGGTCAAAAACTCACTTCGCTTCCCCCCCCCCCCCCCAATGGCATTGAAAATCTGCTCCTCAAGCATAAAGACGCCTCCCTCTGCTGCGACAATTTTTTGATAATTGACGGAAATTTGACACTTCGCTTTTAGAAATGAGATTGAATTGTTAAATCCACGTATATGTAGCCTTTCTTCGTCATCGATTCTGCAAATTGCTAAATATGTTTAATTTTATGAGTGGCGCAGTGGGAATATTGCATACAGTCGAATCTGTATATTTCGAATTTCACAGGAAAGAAAAAATCGAGATAAAGAGGTTTTGAGATACAGGGGCTTTAAGAAACTTTATAGAAATTTGGAACATGATGGTGAAAATTTGAAATCGACTAAAGACAATGTGGGCTCTTGATTAAAATTTCTCTGTATTAGTTTTGTTAGGTATTTATTCTATTATTACATTATTAAGTGCTTTATTGCAAGTTTAAGGAATCATTTTGACAGTAAAAGAAACTTTAAGCATATCTTTTTCAAGAAAAAGTTTTATTGCTGTTTGGTTCCTGATTTTTTTTTTGGGGGGGGGATTCATTATTTATCCTTTTGAGGTTAGCAATTGCTGCAAATCTAACTTGGCCAATATTCTACGATTTTCCTTTTTTCATCACTTGAAAAAATCTTATACTTTCTTTTTACACCTATCATTTCGGTTTTCTAAGGAATCACAATTTTAAGAAAGAGATCAACCAATGAACAGTACTAATCCAGATAACAGAGTAAAATGGCTTTTAACTTGAATGATCTTTAACCATGAGCTTGAAATGTTCATCTTAAAAGTCAAACCTGTGAATTTCACCCCTTTACTCTTCTTCCAAGAAAGTGCACGAATAAAATGTTAAAAAACGAAATGAATCTAGACTATTTCTGTTAGCTTGGTTTGCATTAAAAAGTAGAGAATAAAAAAGACTTCTCTTTATAACATTCGAGAGATGGCTGTAGCCTCTCAAATAGATATTTATGTAAATTCTAAAGCAGATAATAAAATTAAAAATAGAAACTTGAGAGGAGAACAGATGGTATGCAGCTTTGAGCGAACAACTTTCTACCGCCTATTTTTTTTAATTCAAATTTTATTAACTGCTTTAAAATTAGCATAAATGTAAATACATAAAAAGCAACATATAAATATAACGATATGAAAAGAAATTTCATTTTTTGCGGGTTATAATTCAAGAAGTATTTTTTTATTTTTTCAATCTTTTAGTGCAAACCAAGTTAGTAAAAATAGTCTTTATAGTCTGACCACCGATGAGACTGAAAGTCAAACATCCAGTTTGGCGGAAATGGAAGTATCTATTAGCTTTCAGGGATGCCAGCTTTTGTAGATGTGTGTTAGCCTCTAAATTAAGCAGTAACTTTGAAATGAACGGAACACGCTCATTGGTTTGGCTTGACTGGTTTTGACAAGACCGTTGATAGAAATTTTCACTTATAATTAAATGGAGGGAAAAGAAAAAAAAGTTGAATTTTCCATAACATTAGAAAATGTAAAAAAAATTCTTTGCTTTTGTTTTGTTTGACACAAGTATCGGACTTGGAGCATTCCATTCCAAAGTATGTAAGATTCACCTCCCTCTTATATTTTTAATACTAAAAAAAGTTTACACACACACACACACACACACATACACACATATATATATATATATATATATATATATGTATGTATGTATAAAAGAAGTACCCCCCCCCCCCCCGAAAGTCGGGTCTAGCTACGCCTCTGTCCAGCTCTGCTTCGAACAATGGAAAATTTGCATGGAGCGTTGTAAGGATAGAGGAGGGGTGTATACTGAAGGGGATAAAAACTAAATAATTATAAATTTAAAATGAAATGTTTTACAGCTATAGTTTCGTTATTTAATAGCCACACCTCGTATAATAGTAGGAAGGTTTGGTTTTTATTAATGCCAACCCTTCTGTTCATGCTTTTCAGTTTGAATATCTGTGAAAGAAATGGATGAATTTCTAGAAAATAGCTGTATAGTACATGAACAGTTTAATTTGCTATTGTGTACTACAATTAAATTTGTGTGTGTGAATAAATCCTGAAATTTAATTCACATCTCCAAAATGTCTTGTTTAATATTAAATCATTTCTTGCTTTTACAGTTATTTTATGACCCTTCGTTTTAATAAGGCATAAGATTCAAAACTGGAACCAACAGTTTCTATACAAGGATTGCTACAATCTCACAATTTCTTTCCTTTTTCAAGTAAATGTTGTGCTGAATAGCATACAGCAGGAAGATTTGGTTTTAATCAATGCCAACCTTTCTGTTTATGCTTTTTGGTTTGCATAATCTCATCTAAGTTTCTTCAGGGAGAAGTGGATGAATTTCGCGGGAGCAGCTTTGAACCTACATTGAATTCTTAAAATTGTTGCTCATTTGCTATCAACAAATCACGTATAAATAACTGATGCACTTCTATGATTGTAACATGTTTTTTTGTGTATTCATTACTGCAATAAAGTACATAATACCAAACATTTGAAAACATAGAATCAATTTTGCAGCAAAAATAAAGTGAATGGAACTGTCAATCTGACATGATTGAACTTTATGTAGGGTAAGAGCTCCAGTAGTCGGCTACAGGGACATAAAACTGCTTATAAATAGAATATGTATAACTCAAAATCGGATATGATGCATTCCCACATTCCTGTACTTGTCCCCAATTATCATCCAATAACAGTGAAGTTGTAATTACTTTTACTTTACGTAATAATTACTTTTCATTAAGTAGTAATGAGTCATTTTATTTTAAATGGTGTGCCCATCATCCTAGTTTGCGATTTTACTTATTTTTTTTGTTGAGAAGACACATAATCTTTAAATGTTAAGTACCCTTTTTTTTCGTTGTAAATTTGCTTTTACTTGTGTTTTAATGGATTGTATAACATAACATTTCAATTAAAAAATAAACTCCTTCTTAGACTCAATTATTTTTAGAGGGGCGGCCGACCACTGGGTACTGAATTCTTATGGAATTTCTAATAGTCGGCAATGGTAGATCGACCACTGGTTCTATACTGTTTGGTTGATCTACTCAACAGTCGACTACGTACTTAATATGGATTTTCTAAAGTTCATAAAATAGTAATTAAAATAAAGTATTGACACAGTGGCAATTTAGCTATTTTGAGTAAAAATTCCCTTTCTAACATTATTTCTTCAAAAGAAAATGTTTAAATTTTGTACTTTTTCTGATAAATAGAGCTGTTTCATCATTTTACTGCTTCTAATGTTGGTTTTAGTGTAGAATTCTCAAAAACAGGGTTGAAAACAGGTTGTAAATTCAGTCCGTCGTTGCGTTTAGAATAAGTTCTAATGCTCAACTTGTCATTACCAAATGAGGCCGTGAGAAGAAAAGGGATGTAAGTGGACATTTTCAAGTTTTGAGTAAAACGCGTTTAAAGATAACGTCCTGGGTAGGCTTTTATTGGATTTTTTTTTTCTAAATCATGCTGTACAGCAGGGCTACTAGTACCATATCTTGCCCCAAGACAGAGGAGAAGTTCACCTACCATTTGTACTGGTCATCTCCAAAATTTTAATTTTGCCACTTACATCCCTTTGCTTCTCGCTGCCTCAAATGATAATTGATCGTTTTTTTTCCCCCTAATCAAATCATAATGCGTTGATGAAAGTGATAAAACAAATGATCAGACTGCAATTAGTATTTAATCAGCAATAAATAAACATTCCCATTGTAAAGAATTAAGAGGTTCTACTTCAATAGTTAAGTTAGCTCAAATTGAGTTAATGAGCGTTCCACCTGTGATAATTCTTTCTATTGCTCATTTTGCTAAACTATTTGCGTCACCAAAAGTTCAAGAAACCTGTTTTCTATTCAGAGTAATTATTCCAAATGTTGGTACCACTTCTTATCACTGCTTCTAACCAAATATTTAATTCATTGTGTTTTCTTCACAAGTAAATCAAAATTTACTTCTTATTTAAAAGTATGCCGAATTTGTTTTAAAATAACATGGTTTCAAAGTTGCTACACACTCCATTTTAGTTTAGGGGAGAGTGTTGTACCATGACACTTTTAATATTTTAATTTTTAACGTCAATTATTTGAATCAAATTTAAAATCTAAAGGCTACATTAAAATACCCCAACATATTTCTATGCAATATATTTTTTTCAAATTCAGACAGTTTGAAAATAAAATATTGCCAGCCATTTAAAGTAAAAGTTCCAAGCTGCCCCCAGGTACATCATCCTATTGTACCTTGGGACACATCCTGTTGTACTATGGGAAAGTGTTCGTGATTCAGGAAACAGCCATATACTTGAACCAATTTTGCACCAAAAAGCAAAAAAAAAAAATTTTTTTTTCACGGCAGAGAATTAAATCATGAATAATTAATAATGAATTATAAATTATTATCTAACATTAAATGGGTTTAAAAGACTACATAAGATTAGAACACTGTTGCATGTTCCTAAATATATCTTAATTATTAAGAACCATGCATATGTTGTACCTTGGAACGTGTCCCAAGGTACAATATGTTTGGCTGTCCCAAGGTACAATACCCACGTGAGTGAAGAAAAACCAAAATGATGATTAATCTAGATGCACTATCATTATTTTTTCATAACCAAAATATTTAAAGTACTTCTCTTTTATAACAAAATAAAATTCAGTTGATTAGTTTTACAAATACAAAGACAGAAAATGAAATAAAAATGAAGAAAATATTTACTTTAGAGTCATGAAATTTTCTTTCTCTCACAAAATCGTCAATTTTACTCATTTGATGCTAATTTTTACTATGGCACCATTTAGTAGTGAAAGTTACTATTAGAGATTACAAAAACATTGCTGCTACAAATAGATTCTTAGAAATTAGCAGTGTCCCAAAGTACAAACGTTCCAAAGTACAACACTCTCCCCTACTCATCGTTTACTAATTTTCTTGTTGAATACTGGTCTTCTCGCATACAAACCAATATGATTGAGTCTGCTGTAAACAGTTTGCCTCCAAATTCTTATTCCTGTGGCGGCACAGAGCGCCGAACCCAGTTCTCTGGCACAGCTGTCCCTATGACGTCGCGCAGCAGAAATTGCCAGTAATCGATCTTAGCGAGCGGTTGTGACTTTTGGTTGACTTGGTAATGTGGCCCGTCGGATAACTCTCGTATTTTGAAACCTCTGCAACAATCTCGAGATTACACACTGAGGCACATTAAGAATATGAGACACTTCGGTTTGTGATCGCCCAGACTGTATCATTCCAATGATACTTTAATTCGCAAACAGGTCCTTTGTGCAATTATTAATCCTGTTTCACCAAAACCAATGTTCCTTGGTAGAGCGCAATTGTATGAAACGCGCCTGAACTCTCTAAAGCGTGTGAGCCGTTTTATCCTCATTCCGACATACACACCTGTTTCGTGCATGACGCCATCGACTATTATATTTTTCATACACATATTTCTTCAACCAATGAATCTCGATAAGTAATTTCATATAATTTTACGAAAATTTACAAGATTTTTCTCGCATTTTATGAATTATGCTTAACTTTTGGACAACAGTGTACTACTATAAAGATTAAGTACCAAATGAATCACTCACTCATCATTCGTTTACAACGTTTCTAAGTTTAAAAAACTCAAAAGACCTCCTTTCTATATAGAAAGAAAAGTTTATAAGCCGCAAAACGCAAGTCTGAATGGACGCTGTACAACCAGATTTTTGTCTGAAAACAGTACCCACAATGTAGTTTAAAAGCAGCAGTAATGTTAGGTGAATAGAGTCCATCCTCCTTCCTCTTCTTAATCATTCGAGAAGTGGCGATGGAAAAAATCATGCCACATTTTGCCGCGTTGGCAAAGGAGAAAGGACTCCCTGTGCGAAACCGTTCTACTGTAGGGGAATACGGGCACTGCCGTCTCGAGTCAAGGCCGCACGGCTGGTCTGTGACGTCATCACCAAGGGGCGAACGTTAGTAAACTCGCGAGAAGTATTGAGCGCTAGATGTAACTTTTCTACATAACTTCACTGTTCTGTTTTCTTTCTTAAATTATATAAAACTATTCTTAAATTAATTTTGGAAATATTTCAATGTTAAATGTTTTCAAAAAAAAAAAATCTATTGTGGTAGAAGTAAAAATAATTCAAACATTTTGATGCTTATTAGTTGTACAAGTATTTCCCTTTAACTCTTTAAATAATGTTATAAAATATTTTAAATGATACAACATCAAACTTTTGTTTTCATGAATCTTTCTTAATAATTAGAAGACAGTGGAATGAAAGATTCAAAGCTTCTTGATTTAAAGTGCAAAATCATTCTGATTTTTCTTCGTGTGAATATGCTAGATATGCTTTTGTAGGTTAAAATAAAAACAAAAATTTAAGACTACATTTTTATTTTGTACAAAACATCAGTAATACATAACCATTTGTGAAAAAAAAAAAGAATTATTTGACACATTGTTTTTAAAAATATTTACATAGCTCACAATAGAATTCAGCATGAGTAGAACAAAAAAATTAGTATATCTTTTCAGACAAAGTCAATAGTTCATATTAACACAATTTTTATTTCTTATTTAAATTAGAATTTATTAAAAAATTCACTACACTCTTTTGGTTCTCATACGTCACACATCGGTTTCACAATTTTAAAAATCATTGTTGAAAATTGCATCTTATTTTGAAATATTACAGGAAAAAAAATATTTGAGATTTAGTAATAGTTTGTCCTTTAATTGCATAAGGTGCTTGTTTTAAGCGAAATAACTGCAATATGAAAAGACAGATGTTAATGCTAGAGAAAACCACCGAAATAATATTTTTTGTAATGCATGAAGTAGTACATTTCTTGATCAAGTCGATTATAATTAAACAGTTAACCAAATACCTATATAAGTAAATAAAATAATACTGCAAAAGTCTAAAAAATAAAAGAATTCCAGTATATTTATGACAGAGGCTTTATACTTTTCCTTGAGAAAGAATTAAATAAAGGTGAAAAAGAAAATTTTAAAATATAAAGTACTTTTAGCACAAAGTGAAAAAAAAAAAATCTAAATTTTTTTGATATTAAATTTAATTCTAAAGTTATTTTCCCTGCTCACTGTTTAATGCCGCTAATTTCCTTTTGTTTTGCTTTTTACTCACACTATCATTTTGTTTTTTGCAATAGTTTTTCAATAAAATGTTTGTTGATGCCCTTATGATTAATATCATGATTTTACTGCTAGAATGGTTTTCACAACCAACTAGATATAATTCTTTAGTTGCAAGAACACTCATTGTAACTTTTATGGCATTTTTTCTTTGGTTGGACTCTTTAAGGAACTTACTCTCCATATCCTTCAGTAATTTTTTAACTACTATGAAATTATGTGTCACTACATTGACAATGTCAACAGTGGGGTATTT
The DNA here is from genome assembly GCF_026930045.1 of Uloborus diversus. Lineage (NCBI taxonomy): Eukaryota > Metazoa > Arthropoda > Arachnida > Araneae > Uloboridae > Uloborus > Uloborus diversus. Next base: position 113,518,874 of record NC_072740.1, read on the forward strand.
TAGTCCACCTCGATCAAAATCACAAATAAGTTTAAATTTTGCCTCAACAGCTAAAGATCTGTCAACTGTTAAGTTGCTTTTACATGCATCACATTTCAACTTTTTATATAAAACAGAATGTGCACAATATCCAGCTAAAAATGTCAAAACTGGAAAATCATTTTCAACAGCATTAATATCAGCATCAGAAACTTCCACAGATAGGTATTCATCTAGCGGAATTTTCTGATCACTAATCTCAAAGGAATCTTCATCTAAATCAGTTAAAAATAAATTTTCATTGGACTTATCATTTAATATAAGTCTTAAAACGTTGCAAGTTCTTAATTTTTTTTCTACTTCTAAAATCTGTCTCATTGAAATGTGGTATTGTGTCCCAGCCATACGTCGATATAAACTAAATCTGTTCTCTAATTCGTCAGTCTGTATTTTACCTGGCATTAGATATGTTTTACCAAGTTCAACCACACAATACTGAGTCAACTCTATGATACATTTGGTCGTAATTAAGAGAGCAGAATGAGTTTCTCTCGTTAATCTCCCAGCATTGCTGTCTAGTTCTTCCCATTTGTTTAACCATTCAATAAAGTTTTTTTGAAAAACCATTTTAACATCTTCTTCACTATTTGTAAGAGGGTCACAAAATTCATCTCTCAAATGCTGACCTTTGTTTGGCGATTTAACATTCATTATACTGAACCATAAATGAAATATTTTTATATATTCTGCAGTTCCCAAATAGTTTAGAATATTATTACTAGGTCCTAGAGTTAATAAGCTTTTACTTACAGACATATTAATTACTTGTAGAGCAAGTTTGACATTTTGCTTCTCTAAGCTAGAGGGCCATAATGCCTTTTGAGATAAAGAGTACCCATGTTTTATAAGGTTACTAGATTCAATTTCATACATTTTTTTAACAGATAATAAAGAAGCTGTATGAACAGCATTTGAGGATAAATTAAAATCAGGGAAGTACATAGCCTGTTCCTTATTTTTTTGGTTTACCCAGTTATTGCGTACACTTTTTATGAGATGCACCGGATCAATGCAATGAAACAATGGTCTGCTTGGATCACAAGGATGGGGATATATGTAATTTGCCAAACCATTGTTAAAGTGAGACATAAATTTTCTATTAATACTATTATTGTCAGTAACGACAACAACAATTTTAAAGCCAAACTGCTCTAAGTGGACTATTATTTTTTTGCAATTTCAAATAAAATTTCTGAGGTTATTGTTTTTACAGGTAATATATATATGACTTCCTTAAATTTTGAAAATAGACCTTGCAGCATGAAAGTGTGGGCACTTTTTGCACTCTCTAGATTGTTATGAGCAAAACCAACAATGTTGCCCCCCTTAAAATCAAAACACTCCTTAAGATGTATTTCATCTATCATTAAAGACATATAAACTTCATGCTTTTTAAGTGTTTTTACCCTTTGTTTTGCATATGCCAAAAAGTTACTGTCTGTTGTTTCATCCCTAGGATTGGTGCTATTATATTTAGCACATACTTTATTAATAGTGGATGTGTGTGGTAAAATAAACATGCTCGACTGTCTTACAAACTTGTACGTGACTGGAGATGCCAAGTAAAACATGCATGCAAATATTAATGTGTCTGGAGAATATTTATACTTTTCAGGCTTTGACACAATTAATGATATTTGTTCTGTTAGAAAAGCAATATTACTATCTTTACTAGTACCTACATGTGACTTTAGTTCATTTAATAATAAAATAATAACGTCTACTAAAGTCTTAGTTTTTGAACAGTTTTCATCATTTTTAACATGACTTTCAATAGTTTCCAAAATCTTAAAAATATCATTTGTGTTTTTAACTGTCATAGGAAACTCTAATTTACCAAATTTCTTTAATATGTTTCCTTGGAAGGATAATGTAACACTTAGGGTTTCATCTATACATAAAGCATAATGCAATACAATATTTCCTGACTCTTTGCCAAGATTGAGAAACAATACAGAATTATCATTTAAAATAATGTCCCAGAACTTGGAAAGAGTTACCTTTTTCAAGTTCAGTGTAAGTTCTTCAAGATTCGAAAAATGTCTCTCTTTGTCGTACTCTAATTTTGTCCTCAAACTGGCCTCAAGAGCTTTCTCCATATTTTTATCTTCTGTGTATGCCCTTTTTTTATTGGGGCTTACCCTTGAACATGAAGCAGCATCCTCAGACATATATCTTGGGTATTCTGGGAATATAGTTGGAATGGCATCTTTTTTCAGACGAGGCCTTTGAAGTGGTGCAGAAATCATTTTCCCCTTTTTTTCGTCAAACATTTCAGAGGTTCTTTCAATGCAAGAAGGAGCAAAGTGACGTTCACAAATCTGAAAATACAAATATAAGTTTTAGAAATTTTACTCACACACACACCCTCATTGTATTAATGGGTCATTCTCAAAATACGGCGGAATTTTTGTCTTTAAACAATCAAAATAGTTTGTCAGGTTTTCTAGAATTTTTTTAACTCCAGATATGTTTGATTTGTTATTATTCTTCCCTTGAACAAAAAATTACTCTTTTCAATTAAAACATTTTAAAACAACATAATTAAAATTTCAGTCCCCAGCAGAATAGTTTTGAAGTACTAGAATGATATTTAAGAATAAAAAGGTGTCAGTTTGTATTTAAATGAAATCAGAGGTTATTTATCACAAAAGCTTATTTTTAAAAATAAAATTATCTTTAGCAAAGGAACTAAAGTTTGTCCCCTAGATTTAATTTTGAAAGCAATTTCATGCTTTAACAGCTGGTTATTATTCCTAAATTTATTTTACAAACAATAACAAAAAGTACATCAATTCTATGTCATTATAATGGATTATAATTTTCATGATAAATTTGTAATTAAAATTTTTAAGTCTACTGATTTGCATATAACTATGGTATCTTTAAATGCAGTAGAAAAGAATTTTGTGTTGCATTATTTGTATGGTTTATAATTTCATTTAAGCTCATATTCGTCACCAGCATGGAATTTTCCTATGTAATAAACATGAATAGCAATTTTCATTATAATTTTGTAATTAAAATTTTTTACTTTATTGATTTGCATGTAACTTTGGTATGTTCAAATACCGTTGAAAGAAATTTTCTGTGCAAATATTTTGTGGTCTTTAATTTCATTTAGGTTCCAATTTAATTAGCATGGATTTTCCTGTCCATGCCAATGATAAATGACTCATAAAAAAACTAATGTCTTTCTTTTTTTTGAGTGAAAATTTAATATTTAGCTCTGCTTACAACAAATAAAATTTTAATACACTTTATTAGCAAATCCTTTTTTCCTAACTTTTACTAAAAATAATATTTTAAGATTTTATTCTTAAAAAAGTCTTATTTTCAAAATCACTCGTATATTACACATAGTATGCAACAAAATTTACTTACTCGAGAGTTTTTAGTTGGCGTAAAATTCTCCCTTGACATTTTATTAATCCAAATTGATTTTTGCGTTTCATCAACTGGAAATTTGAAGACTGTAACTTTTGTATTTGCGTCATAATTTCCTCGACAGAGTGGAACACTGCATTTGCTAGGCATATCCTAATTGAGAAAAACAAGCACTACAATTAGAGAAGTTATGTCATAAAGAAATCAATACTATTTTAAATTTAAAGGGAAAAAAAGAAATTTATTTGTATAAGCATGCAATATATTTTAAGGGACAGTAAAGTGTAGAATTTCCTCTCAAAAATATGCAATACCCTTTAAAGGCGACAAAATCTCAAACTAATTTAAACTGGATTAAAGTTAAATAAATCGAAGTACAAGAATGTAAGGAAATTTCGTGGTAAGAAATATTTTTCACGCTGTAAAGCAAAACATTTGCAAAGTCATACAAACTATTTTTACACGATGCAAAGACAATGATACAATATATTCCTGAAATTTTACTAGCAGTAACTAAACAAAATGTATTTTCAAAGAAGTATAGTACTTTAAAAACATAGCGTTGCTATCGTTTAAATACATACAGACGTTAGGATTCGCGTTAGGGTTAGCTGTTACGGCATTTGGCTCGGGAAAACATGCCTATAAATCAAATTCAGAACATTCCCTTCACATTTCTTTTACTATCTTTTAAATTTGCAATAAGAATACAGAAAGATATGTTGATTCTTACCTATTGAGTTCCTTTACTATCACAGCATCGAGTTGGTTCACACTGCAGGTCCAACAGCCATTCCTTAACAAAACAACGTGCACTGGAAGATATTTGCTTCGCGTCATGAACCGCTAATGGAAAAAACTCGCCCCCTCCTGATGACGTAGTAGCCCCTTCCGTTTTCAGAAGCGTGGCCTTGAGTCGAGACGGCGGTGATACGGGGCAAAGTTGAAATGGTCAAATACTTGCTTTGCTTTTAGCGTCCCTTATCTGGTAATATTTTAGTAATGAAGTAGTACAAGAAGTCTATTCCAGTCAGGAAAAAAATTACCGCCAAAGACTAAAGTATAGTATAATACTGGCAATTTTCGAAAATGGATACTCGTATTGTATATCTTGTTGTAAGTTTACACTTAATAATACGCTTATTTGTATTTTAGAGATTTTTACAATTAGTCAAGTACATGCGGGCTAAGTGAAATATTTTATTTCGTTTACTCACTTAATCTTTTACAAAATTACTTACGTATTCATTTATTAATTAATTCATTTACATTACTTCATAGAGTAATTCATTTTTATTCACTCACTCTTTTACTCACTCTATGTTCTTAATATTTATTTACTAATTTATTTAATTATTCGTTTATTGTTTCATTATATTTTCATTCATTCATTCAACCTTTTATTTACTGACTCATTTGATAAAAAAAATTTTTTATCTTCAAATAGAAAATATTCCCTGAGTGAGATCCCCCCAAAAAAAAGTGAAGATTTTCCACTTTTTTTTTTTTTTTTTTTTTGAAGGCGCAAATTGACTGACAAAAGTAAAAAATAATGTTTCAATGGATAATTTTATTAAAATACAATGTTCTTTCTTTATGTACGGTAATTTTCAAAACGAATTTCCAATTTGTTCATTTTGAAAAAACTCAGTCATCTTAACCATTTCACTTTGCCCCACATTCCTCTACATAAACTCATACATTCTCATTTAGGAAGAAAAAGCAACGATGAAGCAAGAAAAGAATATAACCTCACTAAACGTATTTTTATTTTAAACATAACATTTATGTACAGACATAAAAATTGCAGGGAACAAAACTAAAATCTATGTTGCCACAATTTAACTTTCAGAAGGTTTTGCTTTAGCAGCAACAGCAATCCCTATTAAAATAGCAGCTACAGTAAATCCCTGGGAAAGGACTCGAGCTCTCATCATCAGCTGTGACCTTCGTTTATTACCTGATCTCATTGATAGGACTCCAAGAGTAAGGGCAGTTGTTGTAGCAAGTATGCCTGCATATTTTTAAAAGAGCGAATCATGACATTTTAGAGACAAGAAATACATTTGACATTAAATAAACACATAAATCAAATGCAAAATGCAGCAAATATACAGTAGGGTTGCACAATCTGCAGCCCACCGCGTAGAGAGATGCGGCCAACGAGTTTAAAGTTTATTTTTAACCGACTTCAAAAAAGGAGGTTATGATTTCGTATTGCGGCTTTTTATGTATGTTTTCGAATTACTCCAACACTACTGAACCGATTTGAATTTTTTTTTTTTTTTTTTTTTTTGTGTGTTTGGAAGAGTATACTTCCTAGATAGTCCCATTGTAATTTGGTCTGGATCTGATAAGGGGTCTTGAAGAAATCCAAGAAACTTTAAATTTCATACGTCACGGTCAAGGGTTTTTATTTTAGCACCTAAGGTTTTGCCTTTCTCTTGAACGATATTTAATTCTCGCGGCACATGGATGATTAATTTTCACAACGCTGCGCCGCCTGTTAATTTTTTATTGTAGGTGTTACTAATGTATTTATTACTGCGTAGCAGAGCAGTAAATTAAATATATTTTGCTGCTTTAATAGTTGAATCAATTACCTTAATATTTTATTTACTAATAAATAACTTTATTTACGTACTAAAATATAAAGTTCTTTATTTAATATTCCAGTTTTTAAATATATTTAGTGTTCAATTGAGGGGAAATTGAATACTGAACACCCCTCCCCCACGATTTAATTTATATTCTTTAATAATATACATTATAACTGTGTATGACTTCTGAAGTTTGACCAATATTCTAGATTTACTATTTCACGATGCCGCCAGTTCAATTTGAAATTAGGGTTATATTAATTAGCAGACATCAAAAAAAGGAGGAGGTTCTGAACTCGTCGGATTTGTTTTTCCTTTCTACAATGTTCCATAAATATTCGAAGACACCTGTACCCAGGGGCGTGCACAGGGAGGGGGAGGGACAGCTGTTGGCCCAGGCCCGAGCCTGAAGGGGGCCCAATATTTTTATAACTAAGGGTGAAATATAGGGGTAAACAATATGAAGAGGGGCCCGGAAAAGTCATTTGTGATGAGCTCTAAAATTTCTGTGCACGCCCCTGCCTGTACCGATAAGGAAAATTCTTTTTTGGTTTGAAACGGTATACTTCCTCGGCGGTCTAATGGTAATCAAGTTCAGGTTTGATGAAAATGAGGAAACTCTTCAAATATCATGCTCACATTTAAATCGATTTGTACTTTATTAACTTTGTATATCCTCTCACTTAGTGAACCGGTTTTTATGATTTTTTTTTTTTTGTTTAGTGGTGGTTTTGTTTAGGGGTGATCTAACTTAGGTTCCAAACCTTTGATTTACACTATAAATTCTTAATGGAAAAGTTAAGGGTAAAACAATAAATATCATGCAATTTCTCTCACAAACGATTAAATGTAAAATACATTGATAAACAAAGGCCATAAAACAATGGTTTATACTTTAACTATAGTTAAAGAAAGTACTAAAAATATATATATATTATTAAGAGTAATGATAATGAAAATTTTGAATTAAGGATTCTCTGAAGCAAACATAAAATTCATTCTAGTGGAATTTTTAATCTTCATCTATAGTTGGGCCATGTGAAGAAACATGCGACTTTTTTTTTTTAGTGACTCGTGCGTTTGCTTTCGGAAAGCAAACTTTGATAAAGTTGAACTAATGATGAAGACAAATTTTTTTGTACATAGTTATGCATTTGAAAAAGCCTTTCTTCACAGTCGTTGGAAGTCTCCGAGACACTCACCGTGTTATTTACACCACTAAAAAGCAAAAAATTAATTAGTGTTCAATAAAAAAAAACGCCTTCGAAAAATACCCAGGAACTAAAGAGCAAAAAAAAAACTGATTACACTTATATTCTATTTCCTACCCAAACATAGAAATGAAATTTATTTTACAATTCCAGTACAAAAATCAACTAAACTAAACACTGATTTTTTTTTTAAACTCATTTTCCTAATATCTACCATAACTCGGTTACGGTGAAGGATTTGACATGATAATGGGTGGTTCTATGCTCCGCTTGGGCTCATCTATCACCCCCTTTCGAATGGCAGATTTGATCAAACTCACCCTGTATCATCAACTTTTATATTTAGAATGAAAAAAAAAATTAAAGATGCTGAGTGGTTATTTGATGCAAAAGACTAGTTTGTTGCGGGAACTTTGGCTGTCAGTGATGCTAAAAGAGATGCAATAACATTCACGAATTCAATATTTAGGGTCCAATAACGAAGCTGATACTTCCTTCTAAAAAAATCGTGTTGCATTCGAAAAATTCGCGTTGGCTCTAAAATTCGTTACTCATGAAAAATTCGCGTTATAGCCATTTCGCGTAAGTCGAATCGCGTTATAGCGGGAGTCGACTGTACAGGAACTTTGTTATAGCATGTATTGCATATTTTATCCTTAGAAAAAAAAATTCTGCAAAAATTTAGAAATATATTTGAAAATATAGTTAATAAAAAAGTGCAGGTATGAAATAAATCTTTTGGAGAGAATTAATTCAGTATATTTTTTTTTAAATAATTATAAAATGTTTCTTTGCTCTTTTTTTTTTTTTTTTTTTGCACTAAGTTATCATTATTATTATTTCAAAACGTGTGTAACATGAAATGAAATTAATGTATAATATACAAACATTTAGAATATTGTTATAATTACTGAGAGTTAAGAGAAAAAAATTTTAATTATACGGGGTAAGGTTGGTCCGGTCCAACGTGCCCCACTACAAGTGAACCAACCTACCCCAGGTTCTTGGTCTGAAAAAGTGCTGTCATAATTTTTTTCTTTTTGACAAAAATTAAAAAATAGCCAATTATTATGAGCTTTTTCTATTTTTTTTTTTTTTTTGACAAAAAATTAAAAAATAGCCAATTATTATGAGCGAAAGGAACTTACGTTAAGAAAGGAGTTCAATGGTTTTTCCGCAATCTTTATGAAAACCATTTAAAAAATTAAAGTTACAGTTTTCTGAAAATTGCTCAGAACTACTGAAATAACACTTTCTGAAATAAAATTTGTTCACTATAACTGTACCATGTAATTTCATTATATTATTTGTAGGACCACAGGTGCTATTTGTTGGTCATAAAATAAAATAAAAAATATTAATTGTTTTAAAATAATTGAGACCGGTCCAATAAGCCACGTGGTACAACGTACCCCCTACAACCTATATAATAAATATTGTTGCTGCAAAAGTATTAGAAATCAAACTAGTGACAGATTACACAACATCTTAGGGACTATTGGCGCATGTGCCAATTACTGGGGACTAGCAAAACTGAAGCACCACTAAATGGCATCCATCATTACTTCAAAAATTTAAAAAGGGACAAAAATATACTTCTTCAACTTAACAAAACTTTTGGCAACCAAAATTTAAAATATATTTTAAGTCAGATTTTAATGGATTAATGTGCATGTTTTCCTTAAGCCAGAGAAGAAGCTTTTGCAACAAAAATGTCTGGTTTGACACAAGCCACAAATGTTTCTCTTTCCTATGCACTGCTACCATTTAGTAACATGAATGAAAGTTATAATCTTCAGAGTAAATGTCACTCAGTTGGTATATAGCCTTATACTTTTAAAAGAATGGATATGAATCCTATTTTTGGACATTTTTATTGGAAGTGCCAATCACTGGTGACCTGCCAATTACTGGGGGTGGTTACCCTATTATGGAATTCTTTTGTATTGTTTGCTTTAATCTTACTTTTAGTGAATATTGTTGATCTGTTTAGCTGGGGGGAAAATATCTATTACACTAATTATATTCCGTTTTGTTTTCTGCACTGAATGATTCCACGAAAAGTGGTCCTGACACACTAAAATATTTTTTTCACACAAATTGAAAAAAAAAAACTTTTTTTTTGATTAAAAAAATATCTACTGTTTTCAATTTCAGCATCAATTTTTTGATAAAAGCATTTTTTCTATGAGATTGTGGCCATATTTGGTAGCACACAGACCGCTTTCAAAAAAAAAAATGCATAGTTATAAAAGATAAATTTAAAAGCCATATTTTTCTTAATAATTATTTCTTTCTTGAAAAAACTATGAAATAACATGAAAACAAATGTTCTACTATGAGTTAAAAACTTAAAAGCAAGACTTTTATTAAAATTTCAACCCCAGAAAATACTCAGACCATTTTTTTTTTTTTTTTTTGGTAGCACATGTAATGCGTAAAGTAGTAAAGTTTTTTTTCTAACCTAAATTAGCGGGCGAAAAGAAAAATACCTCATATTATAAATTAACTTGATATGTTCTTCATATACCTGAAGTTTCATCTTTCTACATTTGGTAGAAAATATTTATTAGAGCTTCATAAAGAAGGTAACACACGTAACATTTTTGTAAAATTTTCTTCAAATGTTGGATTTTTACATTTGAGTTTTAAGATAAGGCTGTTTTAAATGATTCATCTAAAAATATTGTGTGCTGACTCTAAAACTATGCCACAATGAAAAAATGAAATAATTTTTCATGTATGAATATGAGCTTAAAAAGGGTTGTACTTGAAGAAAGAGAATATAACCAAAGGGAAAATTATTTCCATACCTAAGCAAAAATTTTAATTAAATATTTGTTACCTACATGCATGGCAAAGAGGTTAGTGACAGCGTGAAAGAAAATGTAAAATCTTTTGTTTACAAAGAAAAGTATCAGTAAATTGAGAAAAATAAACGTTCAGTCATCAACTGATTTCTTTAACATAATAAAGGATCCTAGACATTCAACCAAAGTATTTTTATTCAATCAAGTTGATATTGACTTGAAGATAACCTGTGCAAAAAGTAAAATATGCTCCAGGTATCAAAAGAATGAATGTGATGTCAGCCTAATCATGAAATGCAGATGATCTGTACCAGATTTGATAGTTAATTTTGATAATTGATCAAATAAAACAAAGGCTGTTATTGAGCTACAAGTAGGTGACTGATGTTATGTGGATAGGAAAAATACAAACCCACATAACTTACCACAAACAATACCATCCCTCCAAAGAGGATGGCCCATTCCCCTGGAATTCTACAGCGCAACTCTCTGCACCTCAAATGGCCCCCCACTAAAAAAAGGCTATAAAATGAATACCTCTAAAATATTTAATGGCACAGTCTGCACCATAACCCTTCTCCTCTTGGGCACCCTTAGTTAACGATCTTGGGGGCTTTTAGTTCATGTGATTTGAAATTGACTTAAATCATATTTTAGTACTAAAATGACTTTTGAATATTTCACATGTGGCCACACTCGTAACACTCTTCAGTCACATTTGTACGGACTGTATTCATCTTATACTGGCAACGTAAGAGCTTCAGAAAAACATATTTGCAAATAGTAATATTACCACATGTAACACTTAATACACACGTAAAAAAATGTGGTTCATTTTACTCTTTAAGCTTCAGTTCATTCCATTTCTTTAATTTTCTGAGTCATAAACATAATGCTTTAAAATTTTATGAAACAATTTAGAACAATACACAATAAAAATATTGCCATTAAAATTATTTTAGATATTCTTTCTTATATTAAAAGAAAATAAGAGATATTTTAAAAACTTAATTGAAATTTTTATTGTTGTTTGCAAAGAAACATCATCAGAAAGTCACACATGTTACGGTGGAAAACTCTGGTAAAATTTTCTTCCCAAACTATGATCTGCTTCGATTGTTAAAATAAATTGGTTTTCTTCAGCAAATTTCAAGTAATTAAATGTTTCTGTGCAGTATTCGTGACTCTTCAGTTGTAATATTCACAAAGGGTAACACACGTAACGCACCACTTTCACTAAATCAAAAAAAATTTTAACTGCTTAAAAAAATCTTTTAAAAATCTTTAAACAAACCTTTGACTATAAAAAAAAATTGTCTATAGAAAAACTAAATCAATAAACTATAAAAATTTGTCTATAAAAAAAATCTTCATTTTACTCATTTATACTTCACAGAATTAAACGTATAAATACAAAGTATCAAATATCAAGCTTTATAAAGGGCACACGTAACGAAATTTCGGAATTTTTTTTTTTTCCACAACAAATAGTTAATATGAGCCTTCAGCTTTTTTTTTTTTTTTTTTTTTGCATTCTTAAAACACATGAAAATTTAACAACTAGTTTAGAAAACTATCAAAAGTATCCAGTAAGTTTGTTATAAAGGGCATTAAAGTTGAAATATGTTGTGTAAAAGTAACACACGTAACAGATGAATCGCCCACTGCTAATAACAGAAAAAAATGTTGTCTCATGACAAATCTATAGCTTTTTTTTTTAAAAAAAAGCTGTTTCTTACAATATAAGAACAATGCTGTAATACTGTACAATCTAGTACTAAATTTCAGAGACTGGAAAGTGATCAATTTTATTTCTTATCAAGCGTATAAATTATGCATTATCCAAGAGGGAAGCATGTTATTCTCTTCTTACCTACATTTTCTAAATCTGTAAATAATTTCCCTTAAAGCATTTTTTATGATTGATCATTTTATATTGAATTCATTGTTATATTTGTCGCTATAGGTTGGAGGCAGATTGGGACTGAGAAGTGGGTGGGGAGGGGGCAAAAAAAAACAACTAAAAGCCATTTAGCACAAGCAGTAACTTTTATTTTCTGTATTTATTGTTTAGATATTAGCAAATCAATTGTTTTACTTAAATAAGCCATACTTGCTTAATGAGATTATTACCAAGTGTATGTGGCATCTCAAAATACTTCGGGTTAAATAATGTAAGTCTAATTCATGTCTAAGTTTCTTCGAGGTAAGTTATTGTGTACATAATTCATTAAAATCTTAAAAAAAACTTGAGTTATGCTGTTACATTTGCATCAATTACCACTCATATGCTCTCAAACCTAGCCTTAACAAGATTTTGTATTTTTTTTCTCTTTTTTTTTCTTTCTTTTTTTTTTTTTGCTACTGCTAAAAATCCTATGGTGTTTCGTAAACAGATAAACAAAGTAAAACAAATAATTATGAGCAGGAAATTTCGACACTTCTGGGTTTTTTTTGTTTTTTTTTTTAACATTGATTTCTAGTTTTGATTCCTAAATTGAGACATAAAAGAAATAAGATAACCATACCTCCCCTCCTCCTCCCCCGAATTGCCACCACTGGTTGGAGACATGATCAAAAACTAAATGTACCGACAGTCGATGTAAACAGGGCCCGTGGTGGCCATAGGCGGATTTAGGGCTTAGTTCCTGGGGAGGCAGGATTTTTTCTTTCTGAGCAATATTGGCTAATTTTGGGTCTAGGGACAATTTTTCTGTCCGTGGCGAAAAAGGTCATTTTTTTTACCCCCTCCCCCACACTATGTTGTCTTTTTCCTGAAATATATAAGGACCTGTCGTACTTATTTTGTGTCGTTTTATTAATATGTTGCCTGCCGTCCTCTTAAATTGAACTCAAGAGGGTTAATGGTGTCCCCCCTTTAAGTAAGGTGTAGAATATCTCCAATTTCAGGGATCCAGGGGTTTCTCCCCAGAGGAATTTTTGTAAAATAGATATAAAATTCTGCATTTTGAAGCTTTATAAGGGGGTAATCGGAACTAAAAAAAATCTTGGAAAAAAGAGCTAAAAATTGCAAATTATGATAATACACAGTAAAAATTGTTTTCGGACGACAAAACAATGACAGCAGCCCTCAGAAAGAAAAAGCGAGGGAGAATAGAAGAATTGTGCATTGTTATTTGCTTACATCAGCTGTCGGTTGAATTCCATAAGCTTTTGATCATGCATCCAACCCACCCACAAATCCAACAATGAATTAAATACAAAATGATCAATAGTAAGAAATGCTTTAAAAGAAATGATGTAGAATAAGTAGCAAGAGAGTAATATGCTGCCCAATTGGACAGTTCATAATGTATTTGATTAAAAAAAATAATAGTTTTCAACACATTTTCAGCAACCCAGTGATAGTTTTACTATTCGTAATACAGTGTACAATACAGTACCCCCCCCATCCCCTCATTAGAAAAGGACATTCGCTATTCTCTTAATTTTCACTTCTGAACTATTCAAAAAAGAAAAAAAAAACATGATTTTTTTCTTTTTCAGTTTTGGAAGGTGTGTCATTATACATAAAGTCCTCCTAAGACTGGGAGGGCATTGCCTCCCTTGCCCCCCCCCCCCCCCCATAAATACGCCCATGGTGGTGGCATGATTGGTAAGGCGTCGGACCTGTGACCGGAGGGTCCTGGGTTCGATCCTAACCGGTTGAAGAGCCACTGTTTTCATTAATGGTGATTAGGAGACGCAGTGGCGTATATATGTTTTTATTTTGGAGGGGGCCCATATAACAAAGATTAGCTCCCCCCCCCCCCCCACTTTTTTTTGTAATTTAAATTTTTTGAGGGGGGAAGCAACAGTGCCCTGATCTTTTTCTCGAGGTGAGGCAAGGACTTCATACTGTCACTTGTTATCGCAATCAAAAAATAGTGTTAGAGCACTCTTCAAAAATTCTCGCTTTCGGTGGGTGGGGGTGGAGGGAGGTCTGGGGGTTCTCCCCCAGATTTTTTAGTCCTAAGAACGCAATTTTAGACTATTTTCCGTAATGCTACGGGGAGGAAAAATTCAGAGGAGGGGGGGGGGGTTCTGCTGAAATTTTTGGAAATTGAAATTTTAAAACTTCATTATAGGCTATACTTGTTGACGCTTAGTGAAATGAAAGGAATGGGGCTTTTTGAAGTTGCCCTAGATTGATTTTTTTTAAAAAAAGAGCGAAATTCATCACCCTTTCGCCCAACTTTTCGAAACTGAAGTTCTTAAAACGTAATTTCGGAATAACTGCATTGATGTTACGGGCAGGGCGGATCTGGAGCTTTCCCCAAAAACTTATTTGAAATTAAAGTGCTAAAAAACGAAGTTTTGAAGAGATATTCAGTGATACTAGGTGGAGGGATTTAAACACTCTCCACCTTAAAATTTCCAAAACTAGTTTTTTTTTGCTTTCAGATTTCATACGGGAGCAGTCAGACCCTGCGTCCAAAATTTTTTCATAATTGAAGTCTTAAAAGCGCGACTGTGGACCACATTTGGTAGCGTTATAAGGGTTCGGCCACTTTTCAAAGCTGAAGCTCTATAAAAGCAATCTTAAATGACTTTCGATGCTTTCAGAAGGCGAGGCATTTGGTATTGTCCTCTGAAAAATTTTTAGCACTGAAGCCCTGAAAACAAGGTTTGAGAAGCTCTTTAATGGTTTTAGTGGGTGGAGGGGGCTTGCAAAGTCTAGAATTTTGAGGACTTTCCTATTTTTAGAACAACTTGGAAAAAGAAAAAATAAATAAAAATGACACGAGGGGGTGGGGTTAAAGAAATATAAGGTGTTTGAACGAAATAACCTGATAAATAGTCCATAACTTTCAAAAATTTTTATTTTAAGGTTCTTTTCAAAAAGCAATTCAAACTTTTCCCCCAACATTAGGCATCTTTGGAAAGGAAGAATTCGAGAATCCTCCTCTGAAAGGTAAAACGCAATTTCGGGTCATCTTTGGAGACATTTGAAAGAAAGGAGAGGTTTTAGGGATATCTTCCTCCGCAACTTTTTAAAATTGAAATCTTAAAGGCACAATTTCAGACTTTTTTTGGTAGTAACCTCAGTGAAGGGGTGTTGGTTAGGGGACCCTCCTCCGGAAATGTTTCGAAATTGATGTCTGAAAAATGCCTAAATAAATATGTCCTTAGGACATCAATTTCCATCATTGCTCCAAAAAAACAACTAAAAATTATTTTAAATTTCTTACAGGAGATGCAAGTTAAGGCGTGAAACATTTTGAAGACCCTTCTTTTCAGACAGACTAGGAAGGAAAAAAAAGAGGGGGGGCGAGAAAGAAAGGGGAACTTAATTGTCTAAGCAGTAAGCAGCATCTGTTTTTAAAAAAATTCAATTTAAAGATTTCTTTTTGGAAGAATTGAGATTTTTTCCCCAACATAATTTGCTTTTGTTTTTGTTGAAAAAACCTCGCTTTCCCAAGCCACGTCATTTTCTTGAGTAAGGGGTCTGGATCCCCTGACCTCTTCTGAACACCATTGCCTAGTACCAGCTCAGCTTACGCAGAGTCCCCAAACTTTAATGATTTGCGGCACCCTTTAAAGAATTAGATTTTTCTCACAGTATCCTACAGTCTGGTTTTATATATATATGTAATTGTTACTACGGTCCCTTCGCGGCACCCCTCACCTCTTCCTGTGGCACCCAGTTCGGAAATCTCTGATCTTACTTTTTATAATTTTATTATCACTATCACAATTATTTTTTATTCTTTTTTTTTTTTTTGTAGCTGAAAGTTTGGAAATTATTTGTGAGCAACTAAGACCAAAAATAACTACCTTTAGCAAAAAAAATTCCAGATTTTGGAGAGGGTCTGTGCTCCCCAACCCCTCCCTTATATACGCCCTTGAGGGGACCTTAAAGATGCTTTTTGATTTTTTTTTTAATCAAAAAAAAAATCACTAACTCTGTACAAAAGGGACTCCATACCTGAAATAGCATAGGAGCCGATTATGTCTAAATCCAGCCTTGATCACAACTAATGTTGCTCAAAAAGGGAAAAAAAAACTGTCTCGGCCATACCATGACGTCTGGCAAGCCCTTTGCTTCGCACTTTCTCATATATGAACCAAATACTCTATATATATGATATCTAAAAAAAAACAAAATGTAAGATGAAGAAAGCGAAATTAATCATAAGTAAACTAAAATTTTGTTTTTTAAATGAAACGAAACCTCACAGATAAGTATAAAACGAAGTACTGTAAGTACAGCAGACGGTTAAATTCCACATTACTTTAGAACCCATGTGTTATCGGTAATATTACTGATCAATAAAAGAAAAAAACGAACCGCAATTACAATAATTAACTTACCAATAGGAACAAAGGGATTCTGCTTGATTTTTGAAACCATTTTTTCCCGCAAGCCACCGTCATTTCTTTTCATTTCATTAATCTGTCGAAACGTTTCAATCCATTCTAAACGTTCCGCTTCGGAAACGTTTACGGATGCTGCATCAAACTTGCTAACATCAGAAGATTTTGAATTAGTAGAAGCTGACTTGAAAACGTCAGATGAATTCGAATTTCCTGTGTCTGACTTACTCATGGCTTACAGTACTGAAAATCTTCTTAACTTTTACGATTTTTGATGAAAAGAATGATTAACAGTTCGTCACATTAACAGCAGTTTTATAAGAACGTTCAGAGGTCCAAATTGTAAACAAATAACAAATAGTTAAAAGCAGGCTTTACCTCTGTGGTTAAAAAATGAAACTAACCGTGGTTTCTTCACTGCCTGTAAGATACATGTAGTTTGATAAGGAACAGTAAGCCATGCGAAATGAAAAGATTTCGAAAAGAATCGTAATAAAATAACATTTATTTTTCTTTTTTTTTCTACTCTATATATCTATAAAATGTATACTTGAATAGAACTAGCAATGTGGATCGTACTCCGCTCAAATTTATACTTTGAAAGATCTCATTTTAATTTATGTTTTGTGGCTTGGCAATATCTGTTCCGAAAGATATGTATTCGATTGTAAATATTGGATTTATAATTTTTTGTTAATATCAACTCAAATGACAAGTATTAAATAAAATTCAATTTTTATCCTATTATCAGTATCTTCAGCTATAAAATGGGACTCTTTGGGAAAAGTGAGCAAAGGACCCCAAAAGACCAGGTATGGTTATTTTTTTCCATTGAATGTTGTTTACTTTAAGTGAAGTTTTTATTTTTCTTTCTTTTTTATTTGGATGGATTACTATTAGCAAATAGTTTTCTTCATTGTTTCAAAAAAGAAAAATCTGCCTAAACTTGAGCTTTTCTGGTGGTAACTTTTTTTTTTTCTGAATGCACATGGTTTTATTTTCCTCTGTTTACATTGATCGTAAACAGTGTTGGCGAAGTTGAAAGGGACTCAATTATGCCATTATATAGCAAATACCAATCTCCCAATCTAAAAAAAAAAAAATATTGGACATAAGGATGAAAATGTAAATCTCTTTAGTTATATAATTGAAATTTTGCATATATATTGTTAAAAGCGTATTATTGAAAAATAATTACATTCGTTTCAATAACATGCTTGTTTCAATTAACAAAGTAGGACATGTCTGTAAAATTAACTGCATGAAAAATGCTTGTTTCATGTTCTCATGCAGTTAAACTAATAATTCTACAGATCTCTAAATTTACACACATACTCTGACACCTATTATTGAGCGTTTTTGCCTGAAGAGAAGTGCTCACTAATCTTTGTTACAAAAGGTAAACATATTTTAGTTATTCTCAATTGTTGTGTTACACCATCAACAAAAAGATACATTTATATTTGCAGAGAAAAATTCATTTGCCTGTAAGTCGGGAAACGTCCTATACAAAAATAGTTTAGTGAGGTACTTTCAGTTACAGATATAAAATGAATTAATATTTTATAAGTTACACCCCGAACATCTTTTAAACTTGAACACAGAAATAATGTGAACAAGATTTAAGGAATTTATTCTACAATACTGGAATACTTAGATGACATAACTATTTCTTATTGATATAATTCTGAGAAACCCCAGTTGATGAATCAAAATTAACAACAGTTGTACGTAGGACATTATGTGTGAATTTATTTAGTTTGGACTGATAAATTGCTACTGCTATGTACAATAAAATAATATTTTGTAAATCATATCAAAAAGATTATATTAATTTTTTCACTATTTACTTTTTTTTTCTTTTTGAAAATAAATACAATATCTATTCAGTGCTCATTGTTTTCTCTGTTAAGTATTTTTTGAATTCAAGTGCTGTTATCTTTTTGAATTAATAGGTACATCAATTCTTTCTTTTCTGCAGCAGAAATCTCTTCGAAACATATTAAAGAAAAATCTCTTAAACATGCTGGATACAGACAAAAAAAGAAGGAAAGAGAAAGCATTTTAAAATTACATTAAAGTACCTCATTCTGCTGAACAAGAACTCTTTCACAAGATATTGCGAACTTACTACAACAATTTTCAATAAAACTTACTACAAATATTTTCACAATATCTGAATCTGGATAAGTCAGTTTACTTCTATCTATATCAAGCAAATATTCTTCTGTCATAGAATTAGTTATTTCAAATAATAACTCTTTTGGCCCTGCTAATAAGTTTAACCTTGATGTGAAATGATCTTACTGACATCACTGCACTACAAATAAGGTTTTAATTTATGAACAGCGTATCCAGAAAGGTAAATATAGAGAGGTATTAAATCTTCTTCAGTCATGTTACAAAAATTTTAAAAATACCTTTTATATAAACTTCAATCATATCTATTGGTACATGAAATACACCGACAGCTGAGTCAATTCCAGCCGAGGACTGCAGTTTTATGCTTATTAGCACTCGTCAGCCCGGCATAGGAAGTGACTGAGCTGGAGGCGGAAAACCTCTTAAGGAAGCCAAGAGTGCCAAACAAACTGGTAGCTTAATACAAAATTACCACTGACCAGGACTGTGCCCAATAGATATACATATAGATATACATATCTATTGGTGTTATTGGTGACATAAAAAAATTTTCAATTAAAAATCACCACATTCTTTTGAATGCAATTTCAGTAAGCTGTTTATTCTAACTTTTTTAGCTTGCAAAACTTACTCTACAGAAATACTGTAGTACAGTCGGACCCTGATTTAACCAATTCGTCGGGAACGAAACCGTTATACATTAAGGCGGTGTTATTCATAATATTGGGGTGTGAGAAAAAAAAATCGCATTTAGCTAATGGAAAAGCCCTAATAAGCAACTGCACAAAAATATCCGTGGTTGAAAGTGTCGACTTTTTACTCAGCATTCCGTGACTTAGTGCACTAGTTAATTTGAAATTTTAAAGTACTGTGTAATAGATATATGATAATTTCTTTGATGTTTGACTCAAAATAAATCTCTTTCAACTTAATGGAAAGAAGAAAATATCGTGTCATTTACAGCCTACTAGATGAGATACTTTTTTAGTTTCCAGGCCATGTAAATCATTTGAAATTTGAAAAAGTAACAGTTTTAATCGGAGTTTTATTATCGCTTTCTGCATCAAAATCTCTATTCATTGGTTTCCCCCTCACCCGTCAAAAATTGCCGATTCCAAGAAAAGTCTCTCTCTTTTTCGGACAATTGGGTTAAGTGATTTGGAAAACAATCTTTCTTAACTCAAATCAACAAAAGAAAAAAAATTTTCGACTGTTAAAATAATTCATTAATTTGGGGTTTATTATTCGGTAAATAGGGGGTTTTGCCTTCCTTTTTAATTGGGGAAAAAGAAAAATTCGTTAAATCGCGAAATTCGTTAAATAGAGGTTTGTTAAGTCGGGGTCCGATTGTAGTTTGAACCACATAACTGGCAATATTGATGAAATTCGCCTTCCAAAGGGTGAGTTTGCTACTTTCGAGTTAAAACATAACTATCAGAGATTGATGTTGGTTTATGAATTATTATTTCTCTGATAGTTTTTGTGGTATGTTCAAATGAATAAAACGTTTCCAATGTCAGTTTCCCCTAAGTTTCATTTTCCGTCCTGGAATTGTAACCCTTTTCCATTTATTGACCCATTCTATACCTTTTTCCAAAAAAATCAATCCCTCATCTGAAATAAGCTTAAAAGGTTTCTATTGTTATCCAACTATTCATAACCTTTGTGAGGATTTTTCACATTCATAATGCTCCACCATTTGTTAATTATTTGGATGAACTCTATTGTTCCTTTGTATGCAGAATCATTTTATCTTTTGAAAGCTTGGGCATTTGTCACGTCAAAAACTTTTTAACATAAACCTACATTTTGACGCTCAACATTGCTTGGGTGTAATGATATTAGGGCACTTTGGGACACCATAAATTTGAGCTTTAGTTTTGTAAACAGAAATTAGTTCTCTTAGGACATCATCGATGATAAGCAGGATCTACTCTTCAGTGTACTTTGGAATTTCTCTCATGAACAGGAAAAGACTGATCTAATTTTCTTTGTTTTGAAAGCTCCAGAGTTACATTATTAATAGGTGGTTTCATTATTAAAATTTTTAAGCAGAAAATGAAATAATTTCAATCAGAGCGTGTGGAGATTAAAACATATCCTTTCATAATAATTTACACGTTAAAAAATGTATTGTTCTGCTAAGTCTAACTTTCAAAAAAGTTGATGTAATCTAAGCGGGGCAAGTTGGAACGCACAGTGGTGGGGCAGGTTGGGACACTGTCCCAGGCTGCTCCACCAATGTACAGTACAGAAAAAGCCTGTTTCATTGTACTTAATAAGTCTGATGAGTTTAAATGAACTAAAATTGAGAAAATGGCTACTGTTAAGCACAACATTGATATTTCTTTCTAGGTAAAGTATTAAAATAACAGAAATGGTGAGATATAGAAAAGAAAATAGGAAGTCCCCTGCTGTTCATGCGTCTGCTCTTGAAACAGCAGCAGAAAATGTTATTACTAGTAAAATTTAAATTATTTAAGATGACAATTAATAGGATTATTGCTGGTGTCCCAAGGTGCCCCACCTAGCGGGGCAGGTTGGGAAGTTGTAATGACTTTTTAATTTTTTTTAATGAAAATTTAATTTGATGAAATAATGGAGTGAAATAAATTTTAATTGAAGCAAAATTGTCTAAATTGCATGTCAGCTAAGTTTAGTGAAAATTGGTTTGAAAATAAAATTTCTAAAAATCATTATCTAAAAGGATAATGCCCCCACCTTCCCTTACTGTCAACTTTGGAACACACTTAACCCGGAGAACTTGCATCGGGTCTCTCAAGCCTGGTCATTACAAAACTACGCCGCCAAAAATCACCCCTTTAACGGAAAAGAATGAGGTCCACAGTAGCTGCATTCAAGGTGACCTACATACTGACCACATGCTTTTCAGGAATGTACATTCGTCCTTTTCCCCAGAAAATTCCGGTTCAGGCCTCAGACGCCCGGAGCGAGCGCTCACGCTTTTCATTTCAAATTGTGAATGTAAAGGAAAAGGTTGTGAAATGCATAGCTATTTAAGCTACAAAGATGAACTGAAGAGGTTGCACACCTTGTTAGTTGAGGTTTCAACTGATGAGAACTCCCTTAATGAGGATGATGAAGAAGAAGTTGACACAGAACAGTATAGCGATCATTAGTCATGCTTAGAAGAAGATTTAGATTCATGTATCATAAAACTTTCTTTAACCTTACCTTTTAAAACATATTTTGGAGGCTGTTTATCTGTTTATAATTCAGTGTTGAAAACACATTTTTTTTTCTATTTTGCAAACTCAATTTACTGAAATAACCATTCCGGGCCTATGGAGCACCCCCCCCCCCCCTTCCCGCGAGCTTTGTGTGACGAAAAATACCGCGAGTTCTCCCGGGTTAATCACAGATTTAGACTCTTCTCTGTTTAGTTTTCTCTGATGAATTAAGGAATCATGATTAACTTCACTAGGTACTCATTTGAATATCAATATCCCGGGACTTAATTCTGTATTCTAATTCTGTATTCGTAACCCAGGAGAAAAATTATTTGAAATAAAATTTCCCAACTCGAAATATCGAAACACGTGCGATGAGTAATCAACACAATGCTTTAAGCTGACCTAAAGTGTGATGAAACAAATTGCCCTCCAACGCTTAGCTCAGGGTTTGAATGGTGGCGGTGACACTTGTTTCAGGCCCACTCAAAGAGAAACATCTATTAATCCCCAGCAAAACCTACTTAAAAGGAGCTTTTTTTTTGTTTGTATGTTTCATACAATTTATGTTGACTTACAGCTCAGCTTTTCTTTCCTTGGAAAAATTACTTTAACATTTTGAAGTTTGCTGAAAGTTAGTAATAATTTAGAAATCCTTAGAAAATGTGATGACAATTCTTTTTTTTTAATTTGTGGAGTAAAATAGTATTTTGAATGTTATGCATTTATTTATATAAATGTTATTACTTCAAAGTATAATGTAGCTCAAATTTAAGCCAATGGAGAAGGAACAAAAATGAAAGCAATGACGATAACAACAAATCTTAAGCATATGCAGATGCACAACCCTTAACATACTTGATGGCTCTTGATGTTACAAAAAAACTTAGCAAAACCAAGGACGCAAATGGTGATTCTTTCCTTTTCGAGATGTGAATATTCCTCAAGAACAATAACACAAAAAGAGTGGCAATAAATCAAGTCAAATCAAGCTTATTTAACTTTTACGTACTTAAAAAAAAAAAGAAAATACAGGTGTGGTTAATACTTAGGATAAGAGATGCACCAAATATTCAGTTGATATTTGGTATGCTGCATATTCGGCAGACAGACCGAATTGGTTTGGCCAAATACTTTAATGTTTGGCAACCGAATAGTAAACAAATTCTCATATTTGACAATTGGTAAACAAATGAATTTTTTATACTTTGAATGAAAGTTATAGTGTAGTACCATAGTACAAAATGAATTCAAATTGTTACTTACTAATATTGTCGCATTCAAAGTACTAATTTTAAATTTAGAGAAAACACTTGGATGCTAAAAAAATCATCAGTTTCCATTATCAATTGTCCAGTTACTAAAGAGACTGAAATAACAGAATATCACTTGAATAAATTGTCATGATATTTTAACATTACTTGTTATCATGATTATTATATGTTATCATTGTGGAAGTCGGACTTCACACCAAGTTACGGTACAGTTGGAAAAGTGAAGCAGCGCACCCCAATTTGCCAGCCTAGCTGGCACAAGACGACAACAACAACAATCATAGGTCAAGATAGAAATATATTCAATATGAATAGAATTACTGATAAACTAACCAAATTTGCCATTTACTATATTACTTTACTTTTGCCTTAGAAATGATTTATTACATTTATTTATTTCAGATCAATTATTATACTTAATGTAAATAAATTTAAGATGCTAAATGGTTGTGCATTTACATTTCTCAAAAGACACAAAAAAATGAACATTTTCTATTTCATATTGGCATAAAAAAAGTACATTCATCAAAGTTTAAAAAATTTAACCAAATATTCAGTATTCTTCCAAATATTCGGTTTGAATTTTAACTGAATATTTGTTATTTGGCAAAACATGGTATTCGGTGCATCTCTACTCTTAGGATTTTTTTTACTAACTCGTTTTTTATGAGTACTTCGTTATAATAAGCAAGTATTGTGGTTCTTTTGTGCTTGTTATAGGCAAGTTCAAGTTTATTAATATATTTATTAATAAGTTAACTTTAAAAACACTGCTTTGTAAATATTTGTGTGAGTCACTATTAAAGTTTTAATTTCAATGGTCATATGAGTCACACCCACAACAAGGAACAAGGTGTCACACCCATGGCCACAACTTTGAGAATGTCCTAGGCAGGAATGAATTGAGTGTCTAATTTAAATTTTTTCATGGGAATAATTATTTAAGTATTATTGTATACATAAAAAAGAAAACCCAGTTCACTTCGTTGATATAATTCAGATTTTTGAGTTTTTCCACAAAGGAGATGTCCTTTTTATGTCACACCCGCAACCGGTAGAAATAATTATTCTTTTTTTTAAAATAAATAAAATGTCGGTCAACTTGCAAATTTGTATTAATGTAAATGTAAGTGGATTACATTGAAATCCATCAAAATTTAAACCGGTGCTCTAAAAAAATTTTAGCTGATGGCTGATTTAGTTTGTGTAATTTTCACACCCGCAACTTTGGATTGGGCGCAATGCAGAATTTTTGACTTATTTCCTATATTTCGAAATATAGATATCCAGAGTTTATATTTTAAAATATTTTTATTTTAAACATCAATTTTTACATTTTAGTGCAATTTAACTGTAGTTGAAAAATACAACAACATCGAAGCCAAAATACAACTGAACTTCGATAAGCGGATTTCCTGTGATAGTTTGCTCCCATCAGAACAATCATTTAGAAGATTATGAATAGCAATTTTCCTCTTGCTGGCTTTCAAAAACATAAATGCAGTTATTCATGTGTGTTCGTATTTTTATCACATTGTGCCACATTGGTGATAAAAATCCCAAAATCTTTGTAATTAATAAATATTTGCTCTTAAATATGATATTGAGTAGTGGATTGTGTACACGCTGCATGCAGTGGCGTAGCTAGGGAGGGGCGGAGGGGGGCGGTCCGCCCCGGGAGGCACTTTTCGGGGGGCGTCAATTTCACACTTTTGATACGAAAAAATTCAACACATTTCCCCAATTAGTAAAGCATGTTTTTGATTTATTTTTTTTTGGAGTCAAAAAAAAGGTCTTTTAAGTCTAAGGCTGTGGTACGACTTTGAAAATAAAATTTCTCAAATACTAAACACGTGTTGGTTTTGTGGACATCTCAGGATTATATTGTTTGTTTTTTCTCTTCCTGCGTCTGAAGCTACAGATTGAGGGCGGTGTCACATTTTTCGGGAAGAGCAACCGGAAGAGCCTTCCTATCCCTTAACGTCACCAAACAGCCCAAAAGTGCAGTTTTAAGAAACATTTCCAAAGGATAACTCCCACCCCATCCCTTTACATCTAATCTTTTAGCCTAATATTGAGTTTTTAAAATTTCAATACCAACAAATTCCTGAGGGCGGTCGAGCCTTGACCCTTCCTTTAATGTGGTTAAAGATAGTCTAATATTTGTATTAAGGACATCAACTTCTAATTTTAAAATCCCCATTGCATCCAATGTCCCCCAAAATAGCTTAACCTTGGGTTTTTGAAACTGAAATTTCAGAAAAATTCTAAGGTAGGGATCCCAAATGTGCACGAACCTAACGTTATCACAGTTGACTCCAAATTTCATTTTTAGAAATCTCAGGGATGAAGAGCTTAAAATAAGCAACTGTTTCGAAAAAGATTTCGGGTGGGAAATCCCCCTCCGAACTCTCTCTCTCATGACGTTGTCCATCAAACAAAGGCTAAAGTTGCGTTTTTAGGGCGTCATTTTCAAAACATTTCGTAGGAAAACAGGAAAAAGATCTGCCTTCCCAACATTTTTGGAAACAGTCAGAAATTTATGCCGTGAAAGACAGCTTACAATTCCGTTTTTGAAACTTCGGCATCAGAACACTTCTCGAGAGCTCGCGTACGTTCCCCATTCTCCTTAACGTCATCAAAGCTAAACTAAAATTGATTTCAAATTTGATAATATTTCGGGATTAAAATCCAGTCTTTGTTGGAGTTAGGGGAGACCCTTACACCACTAGATACAGCCTACATTTACATGCTTTTCAGTTTAGTTGAAAAGCTCACCGGACAGCGCCGCTGAACCTTCCATATGTCTTCACGTATCCGAAGATAGCCTAAAATTGCTTTTTTAAGACTTCAATTTTGGAAAATTTCCTTGCGAACTCCCAATCCCCCTAACGTCACCGAAGAAAGCACAAAACTGATTTTTAAAAAATCAAGTCTCTTTTCTTATAAACCATTACCAAAAATTGCTTAAATTAACAATTTTGACTTCACTTTTAGAGTTTTTCGGTGGAGTTCTGAATTCCTTTTTTTTTTCTTCTGCAAGAAAAATATGAAGGAAACAAATATTTTTTTTTCTTTTTCAAAATCTTTTAAAAACACTTTTGACTCTTTAATGTAGGAACTATTTCCCATCAAAAGGGCGGCAAATTGAGGAACCGCCCTGGGCGGCAGAAAGCATAGCTACGCCACTGGCTGCATGTTATACTTGATGTCTTTTACAAGTTTGTGTTTGTATGTTGCAAATAGGAAAAATATAGTGCTGATGTTGTAAGAAAATTCGACGATTTTATTTTAATTGAATTTTGAGTTTGTATGTATGCAAGTAAGTCAGACTTTTACATCAGTCATTTGAGCCTTCGAATAGGCAACAATGGCTCAAAATTAAGCTGTATTATTACATGAAATGCACTGCCATCTCAGTCAATTCCAGCCAAGGTCTGCAGTTTTGTGCTTATTAGCACTCATCAGCCCAGCATAGGAGTGACTGAGCTGGAGGTGGAAAATCTCATAAGGAAACCTAGAGTGTCAAACAAACTGGTAGCTAATACAGAATTGGCATTGACCAGACGCGCGACCAAAACAATGGTTCAGTGACCGAAACAATGGTTTGGTTCAACTCAAATATTGAAGGCAAGGCAGGTATATTCAGCAAGTAAGGAGATTTTCCACCTCCAGCTCAGTCACTCTTATGCCGGGCTGATGAGTGCTAATAAGCACAAAACTGCAGTCCTCAGCTGGAATTGACTGAGCTGGTGGTGTATTTCATGTATTTCTGCTTTAGCCCTGGCTATAGGGTGTAACTTACTGAATAAGGTGTATTAAGTCTGCTGTGCTTGTTTATTGTATTGTGCTGTAAGTTTTTCTACAATACTCATTCCATTTATTATTTCAACTTACAGGTTAGGACTTGGAATTCAGCATTAAGGAAAGAGCAATTTCAGTTAGATCGTCAGATTAGAGCTATTCTTCGTGAAGAACAAAAAGTTAAAAAGTCACTGCAGGATGCTGCCAAAAAAGGGGATGTTGATGTGTGTAAGATCTTGGCAAAGGAAGTTATTAGAGCTCGTAAAGCAATCAACAGGATACATACATCAAAAGCACAGATAAATTCAGTCATGATGAGCATGAACCATCAACTTGGTAAATAAATTCAGTCATTTATTTATCTTTCCATTAGTATTATTGAAAGTGATCAGTTTGTAAGAAAACTATGTATCACATTTTGAATTTTTAAACAAAAGTGCTTCCAAACAGAGGCATGCAGAGGAATTTTTGTACCTGTTACAAATGGCTTTTTGGGCCCCCTGCGACCTGGGCCAGCAGGTGTACTCCCCCCCCCCCCCCATGCATGCCCCTGCACTGAAATAATCCCTTATTTCCCTTGAACACCTTTTTTTTTATCCTTAAGGCCCTAAAAGTCTATTTTTTCAAATGTTGTGCATAATGGGAATGTCATGGTTTTATGGTTCAGTCACAATTAAGGCTCTGAGAAGCAAAGAGATGTAAGTAGACATTTTCAAGTTTTGAGTAAAGCGCATTTAAAGATAATGTCCTAGGTAGACTTTCATTGAAAAGTTTTTATGAGTCATGTGGTATGACAGCACCTACCAGGGCTACTTGTACTATCTCTTACCTCAAGACAGAGAACAGGTTCACCTATCATTTGTACTGGTTATTTCCGAATTTGAAAGACACATCCCTTTGGTTCTCAGCACCTCAATTGATGAATGAAGTGTTTAATCACAATTCAGCCTTGAGTTCTTACATCCCTTTGGTTCTCAGTACCTCAATTGATGAATGAAGTGTTTAATCACAATTCAGCCTTGAGTTCTTGTAGTAATAAATACATATGCAATGTTGCTAAAGTAATATTTTGAAGCTTCCATTTGAAATAGATTCATTACGCCTACCAGCTTTCAGATTAAGATAATTTTTTGGTCAATTTTTAGACTTCAATGTCCTCGAGAAACTAAAAATCTGTGGAGACTCCGGAATCTCCCACTTTATAATGGCATACATGGATAAAAATGGTTCGGCTAAAAATACATGAAATCATGTTGTTAAAATCTTTTCTACAATTGTTGAAACAGTTAAGATGTTTTTAATTCAAAATGTCTTGATAAACTAACTACCATGTCTCAACACTTTGTCTTTTTATATAGTAGTTTTCTGATGTTTCTAGATACAAAGATACAGAAAACTTTTCAGACATATCATGGCAGAAGTGCTTACACACAAAAACAAATGTCATGATCTGCAACAAACTCTGTTTTTTATCCCCCAGTGAAGATCAATGGCCTCTTAAAGCAATCTACCCCCTTGCTCATTGCAGCCTCTTCCAGTAAGCTGTCCCAATTGCCCACAACCCTACTGAAGTAGTAATTTTTCCTCATTTCCAGATTATCCTGAGATTTGAATAGCTTAAAATAATGACCCTTCGTCCTGCTTATCCAATTATTTCTTTCATATTTTATATTTATCACACATTCTGAGCGTATCATATATTCTGTTGTGATGGATGTGTCCATCTCTCTTCCCCTGTGCCTGTGTATAAGATGAATATGTAGAGTACAAATCTCAAGGTTGTGTTATAAAACACGAAACTCAACTGTAAAATATTTTAGGATCAAAACTGTTATACAGGAGTTATTCTTCAATGTATTTAACCAATGCTGACTCATTAACCAAAATATTCCAGGGACAATTCAAATTCATAGTCATCAATGTTTTTTCACAGAAATTTGCTTTTCGTAAGGGCTTTCTTGTCATTTTTGTGATTAATACAAATCTGTTAAGAAATCATACCCAAAAATGTAGAATTGGGGACGATACCAAATTTAGATCCTGCCAGTCCTCTCAAAATTTTAGTTTGTGAGTGTCCAATGTTTTACCATACTTTCTTCAAATGCCCAAACATCCTTTCATGAGTGTGTTATATAAGTATATTTGAAGGTACTGTAGATGGGGCACATTGGACCGGTCTCAACTATTTTAATACTTTTTTTCTTTTTAATTTTTTTTTATTTTATTACCAACAAATAGCACCTATGGTCCTACAAATCCTATAATGAAATCACATGATACAGTTATATTGAACTAATTTTATTCCAGAAAGTGTTACTTCAATAGTGCTGAGTAATTTTCAGAAAACTGCTACTTTGTTTTTTTAATGGCTTTCATGAAGATTACAGAAAAAAAATAATTGAATTCCTTTCTTAAAGTAAGTTTTTTTTTGTTCAAAATTATTGGCATTTTTTTTTTTTTTTTTTTTTTTTGTCAAAAAGAAAAAATTTTGGACATCACTTTAGGGCACTTTGGACCAGACCAGCCTACCCCATTTAATTTAAAAACTTTTTTTTCTCTTAAATCTCAATAATTATAACAATATTCTTAGTGTTTGTATATTATACAGTCACTTCATTTCATGCTACACATGTTTCGAAAAAAATAACAATAATGAAAATGGGTAACAAAAGCAAAGATATAGTTTATAATTGTTTAACATAAATTATACTAAATGAATTTTACCAAAAGATTTATTTCATATCTGCACTTTCTTACCATTTATGTTTTCGAATATAGCTCTAAATTTTTGCAGACAAATATTTTCTAGGAGTAAAATATGTAATAAGTGCTATAATAATGTTCTGGTATTAAACAAAATTTCTTTCGTAAAACAAGCTATCTTCATAGAAACAAAATAAAACAAATAATTGATTAAAAGAATAAAATAGTATACTTTTATTTAAGATTATTTTATTTCATTTTCATATTTGATTTTAGAACACAAAGATATACTAACTTAAAGCTGTCAAATTTATTGTACTTTTTCTTTGAAATATATGGTATTGGTATTGCAGGCTTTTTTTCTTTTCGGAATAGTTTCATGCAATGCAATGAAAAAATGGCATTTAAAAACATTGTTAAAGACTTTGTTTGAAGTATATAAGCCAAAATTACGCTGAAATTATCTCTCTCACGCTGAAATCAGCAACTCTTGGAGAGCTTCAAAATGCTTGGTTGTCACATGAGCATCATATTGCATTTTTTACATAGCCATCTTGCAAACTTCCTGAAAAATTTTGATGCAGACAGGGTGAGCGGTTCCACCAAGATTTGACGTTCATGAGTCATGATATCAAGGTAGATGGCATGCATATATGATGGCTGACTATTGCTGGAGCACCTTAATATGTATAAACCCTCAATTTTTTTTTACTTGCTGTAACTATTATAACCTTTGTATGAGTAAAATTGTTCATTGTAAACAGTGCATTTGGTAAGTTTTTACATTATTTCCTTTGTATGACTTTTGAGGGTATCCTGTAGGTTGAAAAGTTGACGTGATAGACAAAAACTGATTATTTTTGGATCCAGAGGCCAAAAGTTGAAAACATGTCACAGACTTAAGACAACAAAATTGCTGTTCCCCTGTGTAATTGACAGACTTATTTTAAACCTCTATACTTCTTTATTTCTCTTACTTCCTTATTATTTAAATTATCCAGTAATAGAATGAATAAAGGAATAAACTATGTATTATTGTTGCTGGAAATTAATCTTTATTAAATTGAATATGTACTCTGCTGGAATTGATTTTGATTTTCCAGATTGATATTTTTTATTCTAAAAAGGCTTGTTTTTACTCAAGATTGGGAAATTTTTCATGAATTTTTAAAAATGATCTGTAGTGCTGGGATTGAATTGTCACAATATCTACCATGTACTTTAAGTAAAAACCTATTTCTTTTTACTAAGTTCACTTTGTTTTCAAAGCAATGTTTTCCATCATTCTTCATGCTGACAAGTTTTATTTTTGGATTATAGCTACATTAAGAGTAGCTGGCTCATTGGAAAAAAGTACTGAAGTTATGAAAAGTATGCAAAACCTTGTAAAAATACCAGAAATATCTAGAACTATGCAAGATTTATCCAAAGAAATGTGCAAAGTAAGAAAATTTTCACATTATGCTGATATAGAGTCTATGCGTTACCAATTTGTATGTCTACATTTTTATGTAACTATTTCTTTACATAACTATTATGTTACAAAATGCATGATGGTTGCATCATTTATAACTACTTACAAAAAGTTTACTAATAATTGAGATACAAAATGAGTACATGTTGTTTTAAATGTTGTATGCTCATCATAGTAATTTTATTTAGAATGTTTCAAAGCAGAAAAGAGCATGAATCGTATAATTAAAAGTTTAAAAAAAATAAATGTAAGAACTATATTTTATGATTTGTGCTTGAAAATTGAAAGATGTCTTCTCTAACTACTACTCTGATGTTGAATACAAGATAAATGCCTTGATTTTTTTCTTTTCTTTTTTTTTTTTTTTTTTTGTAAGGCTCAGTTCTTAGAATTTAGTCTAATTTTTTTGTATAATCTTGAAATGTTTTCCTGAATGGTATTAAATAACCCAATCAGTCAAAGTAATTGACCGAAAATAGGTTATTTTTAAAGAACATTAATTGTAAATCAGAAACAGTTGATTACAGCTTGTAGATATTGATAGTATGAATAACAAAGTAGTGTAATAGGTTTTATTGTATTATTATTGCCTTAAACCTTAAAGTTTGTTCTCTAAAATACAGTGATGAAAATCTTACACAATTTTCCGCTTGTTGTATTTTTCCTTTATTTCTGTGGTTTTTAGGTTTTGAAAGCCCAGTTTTCAAATCGCAATCAGATTTTTAGTTTCCAAAACTGCAGATCTGCACCTTTTCTGTATTCAGAGCGAAGATTTTTCTGTCTTTCTCTGCAGATTTTCAAAATCCTTCCTTCTTGGTTTCCTCTTTCAGTCCTCACAGCACTCCTATTTTAAGAGAGCTTAATATTAGATTCACACTAATAATTAAAATAGCTCATTTTTGCCCGATTAACAAAATTACTACTTTAATATTAAATTGGCTTTTATTTTCATACTCTAAAAGTTTTTTCTTTCTTTTTTTATTTCCATGAACAAGGTGTGTTCCATTTTTAATGAGTAAAATGGTTGGAATTTAGCTGGGCCATTGTTTAATGGTGACTTCTAGTAGGTAACACTTTCATGTAAGAATGAAAAAAAAAAGAAAACAAAACGTTTTGAAATTGAAAAATATTTTTGTTCAGAAGTTGCTGTCTGGGGAATGGCCTATAAAGAAAACTGTTAAGTTTTTAATTCTGTTGTAAGTGTTTTCAAGTATGTTTTAAAACGTGTTTTCATCCTCAGTACCATAAATTCAAATGTTGTCAATTCAAAAAAATATTTTTCTAAAAAAATACAAGGGGTGTTCAATTGAAAAGGTACCACATGTCACAAAACACAATCATTTATATATTTGCGCGAAATAATGTTGTATACCCCCGTCTTGACAACTTTTTCTTGTTCATGCCAAAAAGCATCACCAAGAAATCAATATACAAGGATCTATGTCCTACATTGTTCTTAGCAATGCTTTTTTGGCGCCAACAGGAAATATTCAGTTAAAAATATATGATCAATAAATATTTAAGAACACAATATGTATTGAAACAACATACAGCAAAAATCATTGCAAATGTATGCTTCAAAAATATCAAAAACTAAAAACCGTTTTTGTGCACTATCAAAAAACACTAAAAATTATTCAAAATGCTTAGATTAGAAAATTTATACAACAGCCTATTACATAAATATATTGCAATAGAAATAAAGTCTTTTTTAAAGCATGCATTTCACTAATTAAAATCTTTTCTCACACTACAGAAAAAGGCGCAAAGCAGTTTAAATTGCAATATTTCCAGGGAAAAATACCTCTCCAAAACCAATCGCACATTAAAATATCATAAAGTAAATTATGAACAGACATGTTTCTAAATTAGCAAAAAACTATACCTCTACTATTTTACATTTTTACAACTATTTCAGTCAAAAAAAAAGTTCTTCAAATTTCGACGTATGACAGGGTGGCGACAGATCAGGGAAATCTGGGAGATCAGAGAAAAGTCAGGGAAATATCAGGAAATTTCGAAAAAATAACAAAAAATCAGGAAAAATTGATTTTATGAAGAAAAAAAAATTTTTTTTTTTGCTTTACAAAATTAGGTATACAAATTCCCTACGCATTTTCTGCCAATTATCTGTTCAAAAAAAAAGTGAAATTAATGAGGTGCGATTATACACTGCCACATAATTAAAAAAATTTTCCTTAATGTCAAAGTATTGAATCTTACTTATTAACCGCAGGATGAACTTCCTGAGATTGCTTCTGTGTCTGTTAGGTTGTTTATTTTACCTAGCTTGAAATTTCCTTTCACGCTTTCAATATGACATAAAATAAGCAACCATACAGGCAAAGAGAATGCCTTCATTAATGCCTTAGTTCCTTTGCCTTTATTCCATTGTTTCAAAGTGATTAGCCTACTTCTTGAAATCGTAATCACGATTTAAAGAAGAACTCTTCGGTTTTTTGATTAATACTGATAAAAGCTTAAAAGCTATTACTTCCTCGCGTTTTTAATTTAATTGCTAAAATTGCACTTTCAATCAAAAAAACTTGGTTTTTTGCTGTTATACTATTTGCTGTCGCCACAGATTATAAAGGTTTTCTTTTCTTCAGACTTAAATGATTCTTTTATTTTATAACCAAGTGGTATTCTTCTTTTATATATTTTGAGTTTGACTAATTGCTTTTTTTTCTTGCATTTCAAAGTTGTTTCTTACAAAAGCAATCTAAGATTTTTTTTCATTACATACTTAAATCATTTGAAATAGAGTTAACTTGTGTACTTAAGTAAATATCTTTATTTTTTATTGTTAAAATACTGTATTCATTCATTAAAAACTATGTTCTTGATTAGAGAAAGCTTCCTATGAATGGATGTCAAAAGGTTTCATCTGTTTTGCATAAATATGTCAATTAGTTATATAAGAATAAGTACATTACTTCCATTCTTTCACTATTACTTATTATTCTTGCAACAATTATTATACTGTTTGAAAATTTAGTTCAAAATAATTTCAATTACTTCTTCGTTCTACCATAAATACACATGTTTTTAAGAGTGATTTTAATAGTTTCTTAACATTCTTATGCTAAGTGGTTTCTAGAAGTAAAGTACTTTTTAAAAATTTTCTATAATCTTTCCATGTAAAAAAATTTAATATACTGTTTTGTAGTTTTTTTTCCCCCCAAAAAAATTGACTTGATCTGTTTTTTTTTTTTTTACCATTTTGTTAAAAAAGTAGCATTTTTTTTAAATATATCTTTAGTTCATCAACTTAAAAGAATTTAAAAAGTTTAAAATACTGCATTTTATACAAACATACAATGGATTTCAAGTAGAGCAAAGAGAGGAAACCATTATCATTGGTAATATAAATCAGGGAAATTTGGTGAACTTAATCAGGGAAAAGTCAGGGAACTTTTTTTCACAGTTCCTGTCGCCACCCTGTCCATGGTAATTTTTGTGGACCTTTTTCAAGAACAAAATGCAAAATTCCTGGTAAAGATTTTTAAAAAAAGTCCAAGTCTCATTTAACAAACTTTCCATTATTTTCTATTACTATTTAGCAATTTCTATGACTGCAGCATGAAAGAAACGAAGCTTCTAAAGATTAATATTAAAAAAAAAAAAAAACTACACTAGGTTGACAACTTTTTGTAGTAGATTCAATAGCCAAAAAGAAGACATTTTGAAATTATGTTGCGATAAATTTATCGAAGTTTCCGTGGTTAAAAAGGTGAACCCTTGGTATAACAAAATCATTTCAGATCAAAACTTCAAATTAAAGCAAAAATGTTCTCATCTCATTTCTCTGCTGCGGTTTTGTTTGTTTTTCCGATTCCTTTGCGCTGTCAATGCCTGAAGGCACTTGAGGGATGTGTTTCGAACAATGAAAGACATTCCTTACTCGACTCTTCTGATGAATACTATCTCCCCTTCCACACCAGTGGTCTCCTATTATGGATGTAGCATAAATCCTGTCAGTTGTAAATCTAGTTTGTGGCTAAAACCTATAACTGAGCATGATGCTTTCGTCACAACCAGGGTGCAACATTTTGCACCATCTATTGGGAAAGGGAGTTTTTTTCATAAACTGGAACAACCTTAACACAGCTGTGCTATGATCATAGTTCATATCAGTACAGTTCAAGGCTGTAGCCTGCGGGGGAGAAGGGGGTGCTATAAAATAGCCTACCTATAACTTCATTTTTTGGACTTTGATTCGGAAAAATGCAGGATGCCCCCCCCCCCTCCTACACCTCCCAATATCTCCAAAGATCAACAAAACAAATGATTCAGGGCTTCAATTCCAAAAAAATTTCTAAGGGAGCATACCCAAACCCCACGTTACATCATCCAAGAGTCTAAAACCGCGTTCCTGGAATTTCAATTTCGAAAAATTACTTTCCTTTGTTTCAAGCTATACATATTAAGATTAATAAGTCTAGCATAATAATCTAAATCTGAAACTTGCCGCACTTGCCTAGTAGCCTTTTGAACCCTTTCTAATAAAGAAATATCTTTCTTGGTATAAGGAGACCAAAATTGAACAACATACTCCTGATGAGTTTTTACCAAACTTCTATATAAAGGTAGAAGAACCATATTAGATTTGTTTCAAATAGATCTGTTGATAAACCCAAGGATTCTGTTGACTTTGTTATTTAATATTCTGTACTCTTGACTAAACTTGAAGTCCTAATTTATTAAAACATCCAGATCAAGAATATGTTTTCCTGACTATTGACTGACCCCTGTAAATAATCCTTTGTACACTTATTTCCATGTCCTAAATGTAGCACTTGGCATTTCCCAACATTAACTACCATACCTCAATTATTTGCCCACTTAATAATATGATCTAAATCCTCTTGCAGCTGTTTTACTTGTTCTTTATTTTCTACAGTCCCCATCACTTACACGTCATAAGCAAAACAAGTCATGTTTCAAAAAATATTTGCATGACTACTTCATAAAAATACTAAACAAAAGAGACCCTAAAACCATTCCATGAGAACCTCACTTAAAACATCACTCCATTTAGAATGATTTCCCCTAACAATTACTCTTTGTTTCTTTTCAGTCCGCCAATTTCTAGCCCGTATTAAAATTTTCCCCTCATATTCTTATACAGCTTGTTTGCTTAGAGCAACATACAATACTTTATCGAAAACCAATACCTACAACATGCACACACTTTTTGTTACCTAAAGCCATGGTAACATGCTATAGAAATACAATAAATTAGTATCATATGTTTCACCTTTCCTGTAACCATACTGAAAACTAGTCAACAGACTAGTTTTGAGTATGGACTATCAGCAGGCTATTAGTCTCTAAGAAATCTTTAACCTTGATTTTGATCAAAGTTTCAAAAATTTTACAAACCATTGAAATCAGACTCACATGTCAATAGTTTCCTGCATTGTCTTTAGACCCTCTCTTGAAGAGCGTCCTTATTTGCCATATTTTAGCCAGCTTCCAGTCCTCTGGCACTGTCCCTGAGTTTTAAGAGGTTTGAAATTATTTAAAATATCCTCCACTAAATCCTTTGCACAGTCAACTCTTTCAAGATTCTTATTGTAAAAAAAGGAACTGTTAAGTTAAATGGGTTAAGTTATATTGTGTTTTCTGATACATTGCACTTTTTTGTTTTCATGGACAAATGCAATATTACAAGAGGCTGCTATATATATTTTTTAATTATATCAAGAAATTGTTAAAAGTTTTATTTTTAAAATCAGTTGTATATCCAAGTTCGAATGTACATTTTAAAAATCTATTTCCTTGCTTATATTAAAGCGAAAAATTGTTGTTTGTAGGCTGGTATAATCGAAGAAATGATGGAAGATACCTTTGAAGGTCTAGATGACCAAGATGATTTGGAAGAAGAAGCACAAGAAGAAGTGGACAAAGTTCTATGGGAGCTAACTGCAGGTAAATGACATTCATATTTGGTGTTGGATAACATATTATGAACACCTGTGAAACAGCATTTAATTGGGTCTATCATATAGTTCTGCCCTTTTGTGTTAAAGAGTGCAAACTGAGAGTGAGAATATGTGTAGACCTCAATCAAATCAAATTCATGACTGTTTGAATAAAAATTCTATTGGAGCATTAAAATTTTGTTACAGCTGACCACATGGAATTTCAAAAGAAAAATTATTTTAGCGGTCATCTTGCCTTAGCATCAGTGACAATAGCAGCCTATTTTGAATAATATAACAACTGTAATACTTAAAACAGAGTTGTGTTATCTAAATGATAATACATTAAGTTTAAATCATGTAATTTTTTTATACATTGCAATTATGCAAATTAATGTTCAACTGTCTAATTACATTTGTGTAGCATTTTATTCATTATTTATTTAATTATTGTTTGAAGTCTAGTATTGATTTGAGTATTTCTGACCGTACAAAAGGTATTACATAAATGTATTCACCCCCCCCCCTTTTTTTTTTTGATTGAAAAATGTTCCTAGTTTTTCTAATATGGATTAGATTGAGGCAATTGACTAGTGCCATTTTAAAAAAACTTGTTAAGTGAAAATTTTAAAAATATGTGTTATCAAAGAATTATGTGCATATTTCATTTATGGAACCTCTAAATAGTTCTTAGATAAAAACATTGATTCAATATTCAAACAACTGCTTATGATTGTACAAATCTTCAAAAAACAGATTTAATGTGTGCTGATTCATAGTCTGTCCATCATATAGTTTATATATCATATTCATTGTTAAAATTATGTTCAATTGTGCAAATCTGTTTATGACTAAGTCCATGATATCTTTTGCTAGTTTTGATTGTTATTTTCTGATTGTATCAAAGTTTTGTACCTGAAAATTAATGGTCATGGTAACCCCATTTTATACCAGAATGTGACAGTTAGGACCAAATGGAATAGTTCAAATAAAAAAGTAAGTAGACAAACCTCAACTAAGAAAAAAAAAAAGAAACCAGAAAGATATGGAAAAGCATCAACTGCAGAAGAGGTCACTAAAACGCTAGAAGCAGTAGAAAAGGTGTAAGCAAAAAAGGAACTAATAAAATTCTACAAAAGGAAGCATTTCAAACTGGAAGAAGTATAAAGATAAGCAATAAAGAAGAAGAGTTGAAAGCCCCACATGGATCATTCCATGTCAAGTAACCTAGGGGTTCCCACTCCACCCTCTTCAATTTTTATGAAATTTTATTGGAAGTACATAGAAGACTTACATGAAGCTATACCAAATTACAGCTCTATAAGTCTTATGGTTTTGCCAATATCTATAGTTTTGTAAAGGCCTCTTTTTTGGTGTTACAATTGAAATGATGAAATCACCAATTTTGTGCTTTCTTTGCTCACGACCCGAGATGGTTACAATAATGATATTTGGTGATCCTGATGAACTTTTGGGGTAGAAGAGCCTAGTTGCATATCAAAAGCTATATGCATGGTAGGTTTTTCACAATTGGCTACCAAAGTAGGAAAAAATTGTGTTTTTACAAATTCCAACCATGCATCATCGGCTGAGAGAATAGCTTTCTAAAACTAATTTTTTTCCTCATTTGTAGCCTGTTCTTATGTCCAAAAGGTATGCCAGTGGCATGTTTATAGCTCAAATAATTGCTGAATTATTCTAGTGGAAAGTCCAGTCAAACAAAATTTTGCCAATTTTGTCTCAATTTCGAATAGCAATATCTCAAAAGGGTGCTCTTTAATTTCGCTTTTCTTCATATCATTTAAAAGAGCACACTTTTTTTAACTAAAAAACGTTTGTTTCATTTTTGAGACACACCAGATTAAAAACAACATTGTAGTTTAAAAACATGTGTGTCATTCCATGTGAAATCAATGAAAAATACTTGACCTTACAAATTCATGTCAAGCAATTCTAATAAAATTTATGGGATATACTGCATATGAGTTTTGACAGGAAAAAAACTGTTTTAGATATTTTAGCCCATTAGTTTTTGTGGGAGGGCCCCCAAAAAAACTCGGAAAGTGGTAAAAATAAGTTTGGGGCTACCATAAGTTTTGGGCCTTAAAAAAATTATATTATCTCAGCTCCTATGAGAGCAAGAGTTTTTGACTAGTGTTTTTTTTACAGCTCTTAGAATGGGATATAAAACAATATGTCACTTCACAAGGTTATGCAACACTAATATATCAAGGTCATAAGAAGCATTGTTTGATATTTCAAAAAAAAATGTGGTCCATATGTAGTACAAAATTTCAGAATGAGATTATAAGGGTTCTTTCCAAAAAATAATGACGGAATTTTGAAAAAGAGACTTGCAGATATTTTTAGATATTGCAATTTTTTCTGCCATGTAATTTATTATTGAAAATGTGATAAGCAGTAACTGAAGATCCAGTGCTTTCACTACCCTAGATGTGGATAAAAATTCAAACTCGGATTGTTATTAGCTCATAATGAAAAATATGGCTTTTCACTGTCTCACCATCTAATTTACAGAAGTTAAGTAGTAAGCCATAGACTTCGGTATCTTCTGAAGACATTTACAAAAAAATAGCTGAGAGCAATATACTCTCAAATCTATATGGTATGCATAGTTCACTTCTTTTCGTAGAGTGGTTCTTACCCCTTCCTACTGTTTTTGTCTTGGGGTCTACTTTTGAATTAACATTATTCACAGGCTTATTTAGAAAATTCTCCAAGTTCTGGTATTAGAAGAAACATGAAGTTCCATGTGAATATGTGAATGTAAAAATTTTTCCTTCACTTCTTGATTTTCCTCACCTGTGTCTAAAACTACCCTTACCATCATTTTCCTTCATAGCTGCAAAGATCAGGAATCCAACTATTTTTGAGCATTCAAGATCACCCTCGAAGGTTGTCGTGCTCTCTTCTCCTGAATTAGTACTTTCACTTGCATCTTATTCTTGTTCAGTAGAATAGAGTAGTCCATGAGTACCTGGCATATTTCTTTATGTCATTTTCCTGTGTTTCAAAGCATCTTCTCGTTTTTGCTGTACCAATTGTACTATATTGAAAATGTGTCAACCTAATTTGTTCATTTGCCCTATCAAACCAACGTTGTGAAGTCATACCATGAATAATGTAGATCATTTGAAAATTAGCTCTAGCTGAAACTATTATAACAGTTTCTTGAACGCCACAAGAATTTTTGCCATGTAGCATGGCAAGAAAAAAAGGCCACCCAGGCCATCAACAAAGATGCGCAACTGCATACTCATATACCCAAAACCAATAGTGAACAGTTTTACTTCAGGAAATTGGGGTATTGTGATCTTGATATGTGCAATCCCCTAACGGGAAAAATGTCTGCTCCGTGGAACTCACATAGTCAGCTAAAAGACTGAGATAGTCGGCTCTTGTGACCCCTCCATGAAAGGTGACAAAGGGACCTGCTCCAAACCATGATATGAGGCTCCAACTCATTATGGACCCCACCCCCTATTCTTCACTGTATGAAGGAGACAATCTGGATAGTTAGCTTCTGCGGGGTTAGCCACACATAAACCCGTCCCGTGGTCGGGAATAGAAAAAAAATGGATTCACTGGAAAACAAGACATGTTTTCGTTGATCCGTAGTCCAGGTGTTATGATCTTTGCACCACTGTACATGCCATATCCGATTCACATCTATCGCTAGGGGTTTTACAATTGCAGCTCTGCCCCAAATATCATCGCCTCAGAGCAACAGTAAAACATCTAATCCCAGTAATAACACTAAGATATCCTACTGTTGCTTTGAGGTGATGATATTGTGTTTATGAATTTTCATGGGGGGGGGGGTACAATATGGGTTGATACTGGGTTCTGTAGATGTTCATTCCACTCAGCAGTCACTTTTGCCGCTGTGATCTTCCTTCTTTAGATCACAATCCTTAATGTCCGCCTGTCTCTCTCATCTTTGACTTGCAAATGTTTCTTTGCCGTGAACATTGTATGCTGTCATGACCTGCAACACAGTACCTATTGTAACCCCCACAGCTGTGTCACCGTGATTACAGATGCACTGCCTAGACA
Source organism: Uloborus diversus (assembly GCF_026930045.1). Taxonomy (NCBI): domain Eukaryota; kingdom Metazoa; phylum Arthropoda; class Arachnida; order Araneae; family Uloboridae; genus Uloborus; species Uloborus diversus. The sequence continues at coordinate 113,559,831 of NC_072740.1, forward strand.
GGCTCCCATTGTCTGCCTTCTTTGGAATTCTTGACAAGTCACTCATTTTGACTTCACTTGGAATTTTGGCCAACAACAGTGCAAAATACCGTTAAAAACACAATTGAGATTATAAACCACAATCATCGCCCAGAAAAACTCGCAACGACATTTTGAATTTAGTCTTATACCAGCACACATGGAAATCATGCTTTTCAGCGAGTTTTCAAGTTTTCCTCTTGTTGGACAAACCCCTGTGTGTATATATAAGGTAGGTGCCGGTATTAAGAGACCTGTTGGCTAATAAGGCCTAAACAACAAAAATATAATAAATTTTAATTGTTCATAGCTGCTCAAGTACGTGCTTGTAGATAGCTAACGCTCATACATTACATTTCATGCTGATCGTGATGTGTTTGCTCGCTTGTTTTAACTAGTGAGGTTCATTTACGCACATTTCATCACATCTGATTCATTTTCACAGAGCAGTTGTGCAGGTTGAATAATAAAAAACGTCCAACTAAATCATATATAATTTTTCTAATATTACGCTTTCATATAGGGTAACGGCACCAGTAACATACATGCTTAAGACATTGCTCTCAGGTTAACTCAATATTCTGAGCCTTTTAATGTATTTAGATTTTTTAAACTATTTCTCTCTCAAACAACTACGAGGGTAGATCAAATACAAACCGGGATTTGACTCTAACGCTGCTGTTAGTTATACATCTGGGTGGTACTTTGCCAATATGTTAGTAAGGATGACTAGGGGGATGCACACACTTTGGAGATCTGGACTGTTTCAGTATGCCATGAATGAGCAAAAAGTGCACACCTCTGTTGCGAAACACATAACTATGAAATTTCTCACAAAAGAAAGCACTAAACCCTCTGAAATTTGGAGACAGCTTCATGCACAGTTTGTAGAAGAGAGACTTTGCACACTCGAGCATATGAGTAGGATTAAAAATACATGGCAGAAAGAGGAGCTATAAAAAACTAACCTGATGAAAGGAGACCACGGACAAGAACCACTGTGGAAAGTATTGTTGCTATTTGTGACATTACTGATGAAGGACAACTAAAGCAAGCTCTTAATGCTGCCTGTTGGATGAAGCAAAAGCTGTATATTGCAGCTAACAAGGACGCCAAGCGATAAGTAGCGTAATTTTTCTCTATGAAAAGGAAAGGCCACGTACTGCTGCTTTAAAATGAGAAAGTTTTAGAAATTTCATCAGACACCTCTGAAATCCCTCGGTACAATTCAGATTTATCATCTTGTGACTGCCATTTGTTTGGCAATCGCCCCCACTGCCCCTCCTTGATAGATTTGTTTTAAAAAATTTGTAGAATCCTTACTACAGCCATCACTTTTTATTAACATTGCAATATATTAATTCAGACGTTGAATGTTATACTGCTATTAATTTTAAAGTTTTACCATTCTTTGTTTTGAATTTTATTTTTATTTATTTAAGGACAACTTGGAAAAGCTCCTGCAGCGGTATCAGAATTACTACCTGATATGGAGAAAGAAAAAGTTTCTGTTCCTTCGGCCAGTGCATCAGCTGATGCAGATTTTTCGGATATGCAGGAACGGTTAGAAGCTCTTAGAAGTTAACTTTCATACACTTTCCTTTTTGCAACAATTTGAAACCGACTTAATTTGTAAAAGTTTTGAATAACTTGTTTGATTAAGTTTTGAGGTTTTTTAAAAGTATCTTACTTATTCTGGGGCTTAGATTTCACCATTAGTAGTTCCATTTTCTGTTTAATTACTTTTTTTGTTCAAGCACAAAAAGTTTCTTTCCTTTTAGACTTGACGTTGTAGAAATCAATGAATTATATTTTGAAATATATACATAAAAATTATGCAAAATGTTAGTAAGAATAACTTATATTTTGAAATATGAAATACCTTTCTAATTGTGAGAATGTTTCTGCTTTATAAGTTTACAGTGAAACTTCTCTGGAGCAACGCCTCTCGACTCCTGAAAAAAGTTGTGGTTAACCCCTTAACGATCAAATAATTTTCAAGAAAACGGTCATTAAAGTGTCTATTTTTTTATTTAAGAAAATTATATGAAAATAAGGTGTATGTATAACATGTGCATTCAATTTTTCATTATCAATATTTTTTAGATTGAAATTTTAAAAAAATTTAAATTTTTATTAAAAGTTAACAAGTGAGCCCAAGGAAGCAGCGAAAATTTAAGAAATACGTCTTTTAAACACTAAAAAAGAATTTTATTAATCTTTTGTGTAATATAAGTAAAGATAAGTAAATTTTTCTTGTGTGGTAAATTTCAAAGCTTACAATACAGAGGCCAACGTCACAATCTGGTAAGTAGTACCAAAATTCCTTCCTGCATCTCTGCATTAGGAATTTAAAATCCGCAATTACGTTTAAAATTGACTGATGCTGCTATCTAGTGTACAAAAAGAGAAATAAAATGTATTCCGGACCAAAGAAATGAATTGATTTTAATCGTTTTTTCGCGTTAATATTGCACACCCCAGCACGGCAATATCACGGGCGCGAGAAATGAAGATCGAAACCCCAGCTAGGCATATTCACGGGAGCAAGAGATAAGGGGTTAAAGGAGGTTGGTCACTCTTAAAGGTCATTTTTGTAAATGTAAAATACAATAATTGCACCGACAGAAATAATTTATGTTCTGCTTACAGTATATTAAGAACATTATGATAAGGATCGATTTAAATAGAGAAACTAACATTTTTCTTCTCTAAAATATACTTCTTACATTATTATTCCATTTAGGAGCTGATTTGCTTTAAAATGTGAGAAGAGATTTGTCTGTTTCAGATTCATTGTGTTTTCCGAACCAGCTTTCGTTTCTAATTTAGCTTTCAGCCGCAAAATTTAATTATTAATGTTATCATTAGTGCAATCTGAGTACACATGATCTTATCTATTTATCACCTGTTCAAATGAACTAAAACTAGATTCTGACCACTAAAATGACCAAAGAATGATCTTGTTCTATTTAAAAGCAATAACTAAATTCCAAAAACAACCTTTTGAGTAACTACTTGTCCTTATCAGCCTCCCACAATGACAGAAAATGTGCCTGACCTGCAGCGAGATATACTAGTGCCACCTTAGCTTCCTAAGTGTAGGAGAAACAATGCCCTCCTTCTTATAACAGTCTTCAGGCTCTAAACAGAGGGTCACAAAAAGAATCCATTTAAAATGCCTTTTTTTTATAAAAAAAAATAGATTTCACCCTTTTATTCTGGTTTATTTCTACCTTCATAAGCAAAAGAAGACAGGTGGTGTCCAGACTATAATGTTTTATTGCTTTTCTTTCGTTATCTCTGTTTTGGTTTTTTGTTACTAAAAAATTCTTTCATTTTTTGGTGCTGAGTTTTTCATTTTTCTGGTCGTTAAGAAAGGTTTTGATGGTCTCTTTCAAAGAATTTTTACGACTGAGTAGAAAGGAAGGAAAACCGGTGCCTTAGAAAATTTGTCGTTGATGCAGTCGTTCGCTCATAGAAGTTTCATTGTATATATATATATATATACATATATACACACATATAAAACATGAGATACATTTTAAGAACATTTTAAATATAAAATTAAAGACATTGAAAGAAAAATGAAAGAATAACTACTAAAGTGTACTGTAATGCCAGCGCAAAGCTGCTAGAAACAAAAACAGTACAAACATATTCATGAATAAACAATCAAAATAAATTGGAAAATGCAAAAAGCAAAAACACAAAAACAACACAAAGATGAAAAAAGGTGAACCAGGGACCAATACTTTCTCAAGGGGAGGACCGGTCCTAAGTTCACAATCCCCTTTCTGTTTAGCAAGAGGGACATGTTCTATTTTCCTCCAAGACTCTCGGGGAGGGTAGCAAGTTATTGGGACCTTCCCTCTTGCTAAACAGAAAGGGCCTTGTGAACTTAGGGACCGGTCCTCCCCTTGAGAAAGTGTTGGTCCCTGGTTCGCCTTTTTTCATTTTGGTGTTGTTTTTGTATTCGTGCTTTTTGCATTTTTCAATTTATTTCGATTGTTTATTCATGAATACACATACATATATACATAAACAGAGTGTTCTGTTTTAACCTGCAAGACCTTTTCAGTGTTCCGCGCCTCAACTATCCGTAACCTTGGTCCCAGGGACCCATTAATGAAATAGATTTGGGTCCTTTGGTGGAAAAAATGAGTCCCTTAAATTTTAAACAGAAAATCTTAGTGTGTAAGTGAACAATACAAAAATATTTATACTTGGGGGGGGGGGGGGGAGGCGTGAAATAAAAAAAATTGGTTATTTTTGACCTAATTTTTTTGTGATTTTATCATTGTAAAATTATTTTCAAATAATACACTTGCAAGACTTAGTTATGTGAGAAACTATTTGGTCAGTTACAATGAGATTAACTCAAAATTTACTTTAAAAATGGGTTTTACCATAAAATATAAAACAAGTGCCTCTGATTGATCAAGCAAAAAGCACTCCCTTAACCTTTGTTTTCCTGGAAATTTTTCTTAGTGAAAAAAGCGAACAGCACCCCACCCCCCCCCCTCTTCCCAATTATCATTGGCAATTACATAATAATAATAATAAATCGCAAGCGAATGAACCCAACGCAAAAATCGCGATCGCAAAAACGAAACATTTTCTCATATGAGTGTGAAAATTGCTCATCTGCAATTCTTAAATCAGTATATTTGACTTTATTTTGACTCGTTCAAAATATCTGTTTTGGTTTTTGTTCTATTTTTAAAATCGCGCCATTTTGAAAATGGCGCGATCGATTAATACCCGACTTTTGCAAGCCCAAATAAAAATAACCCATCAGAAAGAGATGAATTATTAGGAAAAGAACAAGGTTAAAGTGCTTTTGTATAAAATTCAAGTATTCATAAGCAATTTAACAAGAAAAATGTAAAGTTCAGAACTCTTTGTGTTTAGCGCGATCTGGAAAATGTTCGCCATTTTTTTTCTCCCCTCTTTTTATTGGGGATGCAAAATAATGATTTTCAAAAGTAATTCTGGTTACATGAATGCCAAATTGCAATATTTTTACTGTACAATTGTCTTGTATTAATCCTGAAGATAGCATTGAAAACCTCTCTTATTTTTAGTCTTCATTTCTGTTTTTAGGAATTTCCTGAAGATAAAAGTTGAGGGAGAGCTTATTCTTAGAATACAGTACAATGGGCTATTTATGAACTTGCTCCCTGAGCTCTGCCCAGGAGGTCACTGTAAGCTCCAGTCTTATCACTAAAATTCCATTGACTGGTCCACAATTGGGGTGTGTTTGAATAGCTGATAAACAGATAGGGTCATTTTAGTCCCTTTGTTGATTCTCCTGGTCATTTTGAAGCTTAAAAGCATTTACATAATAGATCTTTAGCATTTTCTCCCTTTTTTTTCTGGTTCTTATCTTTTGGGTTTTCTGGGTCCCTGGGACCCGATTTTTCGCGGAAGTTGCGTCCCTTTCCCGCGAATTTGCGTAAAAAACCCGCTATAGCGCGTAAACGCGAACCCTGCCTTTTTTTTTTGCAACCGTTAGTCCTAGATGTATACTTCCAATTACAAAAAATGCTCAAAATCAGATGCAGTTAAGATATTAAAAGTTTAAAGTGAAAAAAAAAATACAAAATTTAACTTTTTATATGGGCCCTAGATCCCCTAACTAATGTTTAGAGAAATAATCTCCATTAAAAACTTACTGACACAAAAAAAATTGACATTTGTGCGACCAAAACTCAAGGAGATATTCCAGCTCAAAGTTTTAAGGGACCATACTGTTGGGCCGAAACCCCATAGTGGAGTTAGGTACAAAGCATTGTGTTATGATTTGGTGGACTTTTTGAACTGTAGAATATAGAAAAAATAATAGTTGTATTCATTATAGTACATTGAATATTTATTAAATTAAATAGTACATATACAATTCTAAACTAAGCTTAGATATTTAGTCAGAAGTTAAACATTAATACTCAAAACATTAAGGATTTCAAAAATTAAACACATCCTAATTCTGCTCTCCAAAGAAATTAAATTTTAAAGCGATCCTACTGGTTTAAATTAAGTAGTGGGAAGTGGGAGCTAGTATAATACGTACCAAGATTTTGGTCCTTTCTCCATTAAGTAATCCAAAGGCATTCGTGGGAGCACGTTTCTGTCATGACTCCGGACAAAACGTCTCGGAGAAACAGAGCTCGGGAGAATTCTTCTGCACTCAAGCTCTATTTTCTCCCTCGAAAAATCCTAACTCCCCGTTTTATACTGGGGATGCTGTTCCCTGATCGGAACACATTCTCTGAGGATCATAGTTCAAACATCTGGAGATTCAGCTTCCAGGAAAACCTTATGTTTTTTGCAGTACGGAGTGTCGCAAAGTGACAGAATGGAATTTTGTTATTCCCAAGTCTTCTATTTTATGGGCTCGAAAATGTCAGAACTTCAGAAGTTATGTCCTGCAGCTGTGACTCGGGGACGAGAAAATGTTTGAAATCTTCGAAAGAAACTAACCCCTTTTGACCCAATGCAGGTGTCGCAGAGAGAGGAACATGCCCTTCTGAATTCCAAGTGTCGTTTACTCAAAAACAAGCAATGGGAAAACTTTCCCGCCAAAATGTGTTTACTTCTAACTCTCTATTTTATGAGATGCAACTGTTAGCAGAATGGAGGAGGATGTCCCTTTTCAGGCATGTGGGTCAAAATCGGGCCCCACAATACTGAAGATGAGATTGGAACTTATCGCCCTTTCAGGCGAATGACAGGTCATCAAAGTAAGAAAAACTAGGTATTTACGTTTTTCATTGCGATTCAAAAATAAATGCGAATGTTATGCCGCGATATGCAAAAACACACTACAAAACCTCGAACAATTTGAAAAACCACACTCAATACACATATAATTTTTAACACTTATTAACCGCAATATTTTCCCCCAAAAGGTGTTATTCACAGCAAGTGAAAAGTGGTGTAAATCACAAAACGCAGCATTTCATATCTCGATGAATATTGGTTAGACTACTTTCAAACTTTTTGTGTTGGAATTTTTTTCTATGGAGATTACTTCTCTAAATATAAGTTAGAGGACCTGGGGCCCGTATAAAAAGTTAAATTTTGTATTTTTTGATTTATTTTTATTTTCGCTTTAAACTATAAATATCTTAACTCTGCATCTGATTTTGAAAATTTTTGGAATTGGAAGTATACATCTAGGGCTAACGGTTGCGAAAATAAAGATCTTGCCAGTTAAAGCAGAACACCCTGTATATTGTCAGAATTGTTGTAAAAAAGTTACTGTTTGCTGGAACTGTTAGTATGAAGATTTACTTCTTCACTTTTAATTAATTTTTAATATATGTGGTTCTACATGAACTAAAAGTATTTTTGCTTGTATGTCATTTATTTTTCATAATATTTGTGCAATGTAAGAGAAAAAAGAGAGAGTAAACTGATTTTGCATGTATGAAAAGTTGATTTAATTGAAAAAGGGCAAAATTACTAAAAATATACCAGTAAAATGATTTGAAAAATGCAAATAATATCAAATAAATGGTTTTGGCAATCAATCACTGGTCTCTCAGAGTCTACTGAGTTTTATTCCATGGTGATCCAAATCAATGTTTATTCGTCTTCAAGTTGTGGATAGTCAATGATTTTAATGATGTGCATATATATATATATATATATATATATATATATATATATATATATATATATATATATATATATATATATATATATATATATTTATTTATTTATTTATATATGTATGTATATGTATCAAGCTTTTGTTTCGGAAGTTCATTTAAGCTATATTTAAATACATTGTTAACTTCTTGAATTATAAAAGGACTTATGGTGTAAAAACTTGTCATTTTTAAAAACTCCTAGAGATGTTTGTTGTATATTTTTATCTTTAATATTTAATATATTTTGTTCTTGTGCATATTCTTTGCAATAAAATGTTTTGTTGTGCTAACTGTCTCCCAAAGTTGATCCTTTTTTCAACTTCCTTTTGCATAGCAAAGGAAGTATTGTATTCTCGAAAAAAGGTGCACCCAAATATCGTCCTAAATTTCCATTTTGCTCATCCCCCGAATGAATGTTGTGTTTTTTTTACAGCCCGACCGCACGTGCATATGTACCTAAGAACTTATGTACATCCGAAAGCACTTTGCCACCTTGTGTACCGGCACAGAGCAAAACAACTAGGCAACCCCTAAGAAAATGTGTTATTTTCAGGGATGAGATTTTTCCAACTGTTCCCGGAATTCTGACTTTCTCTTTTGGTTTTTGAAACCTTTTCTCCTTTTTTTGTCTCTTTCAGGCCTCATAACGATCCTATTTTTCTTACAAATCTGAAAAAAATCTAGATTTTTCTTAGTTTTTGGTCCCAGTTTTCTCATTCTTTCATTTTTACCTCCTAGAATTTTCATCCTCTGCAATATCTGCCAAAAACGTACATTTGGAAAACATGTCAATGACATCAAGCACTTGCTGCGCCTAAAATTGCATGCCTTGCTTGAGATTTCAATCTTTTTGCATCCTGCAAATATTTCGATCATTTTAAATGTTGGAATGTTTTTTACCATATGCTACCTTGTATCTGCTTATTTTATTCATTATTTCATTGATATTTTTATTTCTTTGATTTATTATAGAAAAAATGCTAAAGTCAATCAAAACTGCGATTTGATTCCCTCAGTCACGGATTTTAAGAACACTTGGCATGGTTACTTTTTTATATGTATTAAAAAAACGTACGAAATATTTATGGTGAATCTCAAATGGTTTAGGCTTTACAGTGTGTTGAAATTTTTTGGATTCTATGATTAAATGAAGCAACTGCAAGTTGTTCTTTCGATCCTGAAATGATATAACACATTTTTTTAAACCAAATTTTGAGTTCCAATGCAAGGAAAAGGGATAACCAATCATATATATCTTTATTTATTTATTTATTTATAACTTTTGCTATGAAAAGTATGTTCTACCACATAAGGAAAACTTAGATTTTTCATTCTGTTGTAAATTTTTACTTTACAAACAAACCTACTGTTTAAATTTCTCAATTTCAACACTATAAATTCAAATGTTTTTAATTAAAAACGATATTTTTCTCTAAAAAAATATGAAAAACTGATATTATTGAGTGATGCAGCCAAGATTGAACTCTGGCCCCCTCAACCCTTTATTCAAGGGCTCAAGGGTTAGAAATTGCCACCTCTTTTTCAAACTGTAAACTTATGTAGGAATGAACACTCTTGCAAGAAATAGTGCAATTCAATAAAGGTGTACAAAATTGGATGTTAGTAATAAATATAAAGCAATAATAAAAAAAACAGAGTCAAACATCTTGATGGAAAGAGATTTAATTTTTTTTCTCCATTTTCCTCTCCCATTCCAATAATGTATGCTGAAAAATTTATAACAGATTGCTTTAATATATTCAACTGCAATCTAACTGCAGTTATCCCCATTTTCCTGATCTTTTATTATGTCTGAAATTTAAGAAATGAATACTATGCTTTAAGAACAATATATGCCAAGCTTGAATCACCAGCCAATTATTTCAAATATAATTAATGTGAAAAAGAGTTCGTACTACATTTAAAACTGGTAAAATAACCATTCTTTGTATAATTTTGAATATTGTGGCTTCCAGAAGCAATTTTGATTCAGTTTTGGATGTCATCCCCATTCTGCATGTTTTTACATTTTTTTTTTTTTTTTTTTGAATTTCCTTTTTTTTTTAGTTTTGAATTGGGCCACTGGTTGATGAGCATGGAAATTTAATGCAAAACAATAGGGATATTACAAATGTTGTTAATAATTTTTTTCCCAGTGTGTTTAACGATAACTGAGTCTCAACAGTTGACACTAGCAAGACACAAGTTATTATACAGCTTGAGGAATTTGTGTTTTCCTGGGAAGAGGTTATATTTCATTTGAAAGAAATTAAAGCAACTAAAGCTCCGGGACCAGATAATATTTATCCAAAAATTTTAGTTGAATGTGCAGAAAATTAGTGGATGTTATTTTAAATGTTTTCAATGCTTCTTATAACTCGGGGACAATGCCAGAAGACTGGAAACTGGCTAACATTACGCCACTCTTCAAAAAAGGGTCTAAAAGTAATGCTGGGAATTATAGACCTGTAAGTCTGACTTCGGTGGTTTGTAAAATTTTCGAAACTTTGATCAAAATGAAGATTATGAATTTCTTAGAGACAAATAGTCTGTTGACTAGTTTGCAGCATGGGTAATCGTGTGCTACTAATATATTGCATTTCAACGACAAGGTTACTTGGCTTTAGATAACAAAAAGTATGCAGATGTTGTTTATATGGATTTTCAAAAGGCTTTTAATAAGGTACAGCATGTTGCAGTATCTGCACAGTATACTGCGGTGGTGGTCAGAATTGTAAGAACACACATACAATTGCACAGTAAAAAAAAATTTCTGAAATAATTCAGAGAAATATTTACACAAAATGCCTTTTTATGGTAGAAATCATAGTGGATAGCAGTACATCTGAAAATATAAATGTTTTACCGTGATTAATTAAAAAAATGTCGATGTCAAAACTGGATAAAATTATAAAGACAACGAGCGTTTTGCCCTGAATACCCCTAGTAATCAATAATATCTCTTTTTTTAGTTTTTTTTATCAGTCTTGATGTCATGGAAGTTGAAAAACGTTCTTGGAAATTTTAATTTTGGCTTTTTCGATGGAGAAAATGAGTTCTTGCTTGTTTCGATAATGAATACCACTTTTTCATACTTCGGGTGCTAAACATGTCTTACAAAGTTTCCATTAGACTTAGATCAAGCCCTTTGCCTGGCCAGTACAGTAATTTCATGAAATATGCACAAAGAATTCATTTTTAGGTAACATGTAATTAGGTATTATCCTGCTGGAACAAACTGCTTAAACTGGTAATTGACAGCATTTTTTGTTAAAAATACTGCTCAGTATGTCAACATTACTCTCTGAATTCATTCTGCCCTGCACAAAAAATATTGGTATAGTTTCCGTCTGTTGTGAAACTTCTTCAGACCATTACTAAGCCACCTCCAACTGTACGCTTAGAGATATCTTTTTTCCTTTGCAGAGGTCGTAACAGAAGTAGCAAAAACCATCTAGTCCATCCTAATATAACTTTTTCTCATCAGAAACGATTACAGTATCCAACTTTTTATCCTTAAAAATGAATTTTTGGCATGCTCTTTTTATGAGTCTGTCATGGCATCAGTTTCACATCATTAAACTTTTTCTCTTTTTGTAAAACATGTTGAACAGTTCGAGAACTGCATCGTAAATTGAATTCCTATCTAACATCTCATAATGTTTGATTTTTGGGCAAGTTCGTCCAAGCCCAGGCTGGGCCTCCAAAGGGGGAGGCCCTGGGGGAAAGACTAGTCCGAGGGCACCAATTTTTACTTCCTTTTACAAAAAAGGAAGTATTGTATTCACGAAAAACATTTCACTCAAAAATCGGCCTTAATTTCCATTTTGCTCACCCCCAAATGAATGTTGAGTTTTTTTTCAACCTGACCACACGTACATTTGTACCTAAGAGCATATAGACGCCCGAAATATCCATTTTGACGTTTCCCGAATTAATAACAACGAGTTTTCTTGTGACGTCTGTATGTACGTATGTATGTGTGTGTGTCGCATAACTCAAAAACGGTATGTCCTAGAAAGTTGAAATTTGGTATGTAGACTCCTAGTGGGATCTAGTTGTGCACTTCCCTTTTTGGTTGCATTCGGGTGTTTCTAAAGGGGTCTTTTGCACCTTTTTGGGGGGAATTCATTGTTAATATTGATGCAAACTCAAGTGGTGTTATAATTTGGAGGACACTTAGCGATTTATCGCCAGTCTTTTGGTCGCAAAGTTTTGTCACCAACTTGGCGACAAATTTTGCTCTTTTTTTTTATAAATCTGTTTTAATTTGACCACTGTTGGTGATATTTAGAGAGTAAACTATTGAATCACATTAAAATTGCAATAATGGGAAAATAACATTAAATTGGTGTAAAAGGAAGTCATGTGATGCACACATCAGCTCGTTTCAGGTGTATTTTCACACATTTAGGGGAGCAATTTTTCCAGAAAGAAGGGCATCACTTCTCAGGAAGTTCTTTCAAATTGTTTTATTCATTCTTTATTCAACTTCAAAAAATATAATTTTGCTCCCTCTTTTGAAGCAACTCTAATGAAAAAGAAATAAGAAAGAATCATATAGGAGCATACAGTTTTGTGTTCATGCAGGATCGGATTTAGACTTAATGGGGCCGTAAGCAATTTCAGGTATGAGTCTTTTATAATCTGGGCAACTTTTCTATCGGTGACAAAAAATGCTATTTATAAATGTTTTCCTTTTCATTTTTTCTATGTTTTCGTCTTTCTTCTGATACACAAAACCATGCTTTACGTTTTTGTTCTTTTTTTAACGTATACTGCTATCCTCTTTGGACTGATCATAAGAGAAGGAATTTTATCAAGAGAGTGATGCAGGGCTTCCCTGTTATTGGAACATAGAATATTCCCAATTTTAGGGGGTCCGGGGGAAATTTTAAAGAAGAGATACAAAATTTTGCATTTTGAAGCCTTATATGTAGTAATTGAAACTACAAAAATATCAGGAAGAAAATAGGTAAACAAAACTATTTTAAATTTTACTCTTTTGCAAATTAGGATAATACACTAAAAATTGTTTTTAGCTTGACAAATTAATGACAGCAATCGACAGAGAAAAGGGGCAAGGAGGGAGAAAAGGTAATCCATTGTTACTTGTTGACATCGGCTTCCAAGGTACATTTAGTTTTTGATCACTCTGCCAACCCATCGACAAATACAACAATGAATTAAATAAAAAATGATCAATATGGTAAAAATTCCGTACATATGTATTTAGAAAATAGGTAACAGGAAAATATTATACTGCCTATTTAGACAATAATGTGTACACTTGATAAGAAATAAAACTGATGCACACTTTGCTAGGAGTTTCACAGACTTATCTGATTATTTCCAAAGGCTCTAGAACAATTAAAATTAATTCAGGCACTTCATTTGCACTTCCAGTCTCGGACATTTTAGTATTTAATTGTGTAGTTTCTCAGTATTTTCTAATTTAGTAAGAAACAGCTATTTTAAGTTTAAAAGGAAAAATAAATTATAGATTTCTCATTACAACTTTCTCTCAATTACAAGTAGTCCAGAAAAACAAAAAGAAATAGAGATGCAGTTAACTCTCTGTTTAACGGTTTTCTCGATTTAAAGACGACTTTTCACGGTTCCGGATGCTGCACTGTAGTTTTAGAAGGATTCTATTAACGGAAAAATTTTTGTGCTCCCTTGAAAGCTGTTAAATAGAGAGCCAACTTTAGTATAATATTTTTTTCAGTGCTTAACAGATTGACAATATGCAGTAGGCAGTGGCAGAGCTAGAACTCAAACGAGGTGGGGGGTAACCCAGGAGTGCCCACTTAAAGGGGCATGCCGCAGACTACGCAGTGAAATTTGTAGGGGGTGCTTTAAAAGGTTTTTCTTTTTTTTGGGGGGGGGGCTTTACGGTATTTGGGAGAGAGGTGCAATTTTGCTATTGGGGGAGGGGCACCCCTGTTAATCTAAATTCAAGTAGGGAGTCACTATTTATAGGCTCTTTTTCTTCGTTTTTGCGGGGACTCTCATTCTTGGGGGGGGGGGGTAGCCAACGCTCTTAGACACCCCTGTTTAAACAATATGAAATTTTCTCTACAAGGGGTGGTCCCTCTCCTGAATTAGGGGAGAATTTGCAGAAATAAAAGTATAAAAAAATGCAATTTAATGCTATGGAAGTGATGAAGGTCCAAGGGCTCTCTCTAGAAGTTTTTTGGTGTGGAACTCGGGGGGGGGGGGGAAACACAGTTGTAGGCTATTTTTGTGAAAGTTAGGTGAGGAAGGCATTGATTATTTACTTTAGAAAATTTTCAAAATTCGAGTCTTTATGAAGCAATTTTATGCAATCTCTGGTGACCCGGCTTTCCTCCGGAGAAATTTCAACATAAACATGCAAATTTAGGCTATAACGAACAACAAGAGCATCTCGTAAATTTTCGCAATTTTTGTGCTAATTTATCAAAAATGATCTCCTAAATTTGAAAATCCAATTATTTTTCCGCGCAAAAAATTATTTAATTAGTTATTAAGCATTGTAATTGCCCCAAAAGCGCCGAGAGGAGAAACGATCCCTGATTGGCCTGACATCAGTTGTGCTCTCGTTAACCACGCCCCCTTCCTTCCGAATGCGTTTTTCAAAGAGAGTTGAACGCAATGCTCCTTTAAATTTTATTATTTGTTTCTGACACATTTGATATTTCGAATATATTTTCGAGTTGTAAAGATTGTTGTGTGATGGAACAAGTGTTCAAGAAAGCTGATATCGATAACTCAATGAAAATAATAGAAGAAATGATTTTGCTGTTCTTCACTGCAAATCAGCATTCTTTTTTGACTGAAATCAGAGATGTGAAAGGTCAGAGATGCAATTTATGCTTAATAATTCGTGAACATTAATTTAAATGAAATAAAAGCGACAAATAGACTGTAGAGTTGGAAAGTTCGTAGTTTTGATACCCCCGTAGGATAGACTACCGCGTGCATGGGATTTTAGTCTGCTCTTTTAGACACAAGGTTTTTTCGAATAAATTTGAAATCAAAAATCCCTCTCGATATTGCTGTTAACTGAGAAGTATAAGCAAGCAAGTAAGAAAAACAAAACACATTATTTTAATGCCCAAAGCATGTATGTGAAACAAAAACTAATCGATAGAAATCTTAAGTTCGAGTTTCCATCATGTTGTTTAATTCAGAATATAATATCGTTGCCTCAAAGCAACAGTGTGATATCTTACTGTTATTCCTGGGATTAGATGTCTAACTGTTGTTCTGAGGCCATGATATATTCAAGCAATTTTAGTTGCAGATTCTAGTCAAAACATGTAAGAAAAATTCAATACTGTTTCATTTGGATTTGAAAAGACATAGGGTAAACCGGGGCACGTTTACGCATTACCCTTTTTTCAAAACGAATTACAGTAGACCCTTGTTTTACGCGGTTTCTATTTGTATGCGGTTTAAGATTTCGCACCTTTATTTTATTTTACGTGTATGAGTTTCGGTTTTACGCGGATGCGGCAATGCAAACAGATAACGTTTTCCTCTCTTTCAAAATTCAAACTCCTAAAGATTACACATAATAAAATGCATATTGATTTGCTAATAACCGAACTTGGACCCCTGGAGACATTTTATATGATTGGTTCCAGAGGTATTTCCAGAAGTAAAGTTATTAAACTCAAACAGTTCAGAACTCACTGGAAGAAGAGCTTTTAGGAGTGACAATCGAGGCCAAAACCAACGAGGATACCAACTTCGGGGACACACAACCAAAAACGTTCACATTGAAAATTTTGAGCCATTTCTAGACAATAGAAATGATTTTTCTGATTTGTTAGTGAAGGAAGATTCTATCATGGAAATGACGCAAGTGATCATGGATGCATTAATGCTCTGCAAAGAGCTACAGAGAAAAATTATTAAGGAATGCCAAAAGATTATCATATCCAGCTCCTTTTTATAAACAGAACACGAAATTAATTTATGTTTTCTTTATGCATGTTGTGCATAGAAATCGATATAAGTACACGTTAAACTTCTTATACACTTAGTCTTCCCTAGAATGAAGGTTTTTTTTTTTTTTTTTTCATCTACGGAACATAACCTCTATTTTAACACTAAAATTAAGTCTTAATTTACGCGGTTTTGATTTATGCGGCAGTTCCGAGGAACGTAACCCCCGTGTAAAACGAGGGTCTACTGTATAACTGGAGAGCTAGCAGTCGTAACAGATTGGTACAGTAAAACCTGTAAAGTTGACCACCTGCCTATGTTGACCGCTTTTATCGGGAACGGAATTAGTCCTATCTTATATAATGAAAGAAAACTTCTGTAACTTGACCACCTCTCTAACTTGACCACCTGTCTATCTTGACCACCAATGTACACCAAATTTGGTTTGGAGTATTGTAAAAAACCCTTTGTAAGTTGACCACTTGGCTTATTTTTTAAAACGTAATCAAGAAAATTATTTTATTTTGTTTTATTTTTATTATTTTTAAAGCTTTCCCTGAATAATTTTAATGCTTTGATGCAGGATTGCTAACTGCTCCGCTAAAATAGCTTAACTCCGCAGCTCCGCAAAAAAGTTATCTTGCTCCGCATTTCCCGGTCGAACGTTTTCAAGCATGACATAGTGTTTAAAGCAGTTTTTCTTTTGTTCTTTTTAAGATAGTCTTTTGTACTCTGTTCAATGAAAACAGTCGTCAGTAGAAAAGTACTAAGTCTTTTCTTCCACTTGCAATATTTTGTGGCAGCACTGGAATTGTGCTTAAGAGTCAAGTTATTTATTTCTGGTGCAAGGGATTAAGAGATAGAACATTTTCATTTTCAACAGCCTTCATGACCTAGGAGATTCCAGCTTGTTGCTCTTTGTGTTATAAGTTTTACATAAAAGGGCTTCAAAAAGAAAGTTAGTTGAACTTGAGGTTGATAAAAAGTATGAAATATTAAAATTAATTGAAAAGGGGGAAAGCAAGAAAAAATTAGCTGACACATATAGAATTTTTAAAACTATAGTGTCTAATTTAGTAAAAAACAAAAATATTTGAATAGCATTTTTAACTATTGTTTCAAAGTAATGTTAAACAATGAAAGTGAGTTGAACAGAAAGAGTAAGTGTGAATTTGTCAAAAAAATGAATACATGATGCAAGAAATGACAAAAAAAAATCAGTACCACCCTTTATAAGTTGACCACCAAAGTACTGCACCGCAAGTGGTCAACTTACACAGGTTTCACTGTACTGCTCCCTAGCAAATATATTCACAAGATTTTCAGTTTGGGGAATAAAACTCAAAAATATAATGTTACTGTCATGAGACCACAAGAGTTATGAGAAAAATTTCTAATTCCGTTTTTTTAAGTTTAAGTGAGCATATGTTGGAATCAGAAACCGCAAATAATCACGTTAACAAGTTTATAAAATTAATCGTTATTAAATATTTAAGCGTTAGAATGTATCACGCAGTTAATGCATACAATGAGAATAATTCACCAAGACCAGTCCGTTGGAGACTAACAAAATTAATACTGTTAAGGGACAATAATCACTAATTTTTTTCACCCTCGGGTTTAAATTGTCAGAATTATCATATTTTGTGGGACAAAAAAAAGAAAGAAATTGGGGAGGGAGGAGTCAAAGGATCATTCAGGTAGTTTATAATTGTAAATGAATTTATTTTTAAAACACTGAAGTGGCTAAAAAATCACCAACTAACCAAAGTTATTGTTTGACTTATATTGTTGGTGCGTAACGCATACGAATATTTTTTAATTGAATTAATTGATATTCGATACTATTTACATTTGTATTTCTAATTGATTTATAGTATTTACATATGGTTTTATGTTAAACTAGCTGCGTCGCCCGACTTTGCTCGATCGACCTCGAAAATAAAAGTTATGTCAAGGGACAACAATCAGGCTTGCGCGAAAAAAAAAATCAGTAAAATTTTGCGGCAGATTGCAGACAAATATCCAAAAAGGAAACATTTTAGATCCTCCGATTGCAGGAAAAGACTGAAAACAAAAGCCAGAATTTTCTTTGCACATATTCGAGGAAAAAAAAATAGCAACAGATCTTTCATTTAATGATTTTCTTCACGCTGCAAATTTTAATAAAAATGTTGTTACTGAAAGTTGAGATAAAACACTGAGTAATAATTTGAATGGAGAAAAGCCTTCGAAAAATAAGGATTTTATGTCGAAATCTAAGTGTCGTAATTAATAGCTTTTAATTAATATCTCCGCTAATTATTATCGTAGGATTATGTTAAATAACCAAATCATGGGTGCAAGACCTTCCGTCTCAGGACGGATTTCCGTCTTGGACAAATTTCCGAAACGGAGGTCGGGACGGAAAGAAATTCGATGACTTTCTTTCAGTTTTTACTTAAAAAAAGAAAAATTGAGTGTTTGAAAAGTATGCTTTTATTACTGGACCGTTCCATAACCACGAATTTACATCGACATTCTCTCGGTTTTCCGCCATGGGCTTGTTTTGTTTGCAACGTGCTTTTGGAGGAGTGGCTTTTCTATTCGCGCCGTTTGACTTTTTTTTTTAGGTATAGCTCTGTTATTTCCAACTCACTGCATTGCCGACCGAGGAGTTGCTCGCTATTCTCCCTGATTTTTCGAAACAATCGGCTCTAATTGAAAATTTAGCCTTATCTCATGCTATTTTCGATCATTCTTTCGTTTTTTTTTTTCATTTGCGTTTTTTTTTTTTTTTTTTTTTGCAAACTTTACACGCATAAATGAAAATTATAAATGTCTTAGAGTTGAAACTGAATCACCAATTGAGAGTGATTGCTGACAAGATGAAATGTTTTCGCCACAGCAAAGGGCGTCCACATACCAGGTAAAACGGAAACTATCAGGGATTTTGAATATTTCAATAAAATTGGGAATTTTGGAAATAATCGAGGGGAAATTTCAAGCTGGTTGGAAACACTGATGGGCAACTGTTCCTGCATTTTTGACAAAGCTTTAGGAATCACTAAATTCCAATGCCATTGAATCTAACACTCGCTAGAATGGAAATATGGGAGGGGGAGAGGAGTGAAAGGAAAGGAGAAAAATAACGGCAGCATGAATTTGCGAAAAAAGCTGCTATTGCAAAGAGGGTAATCAGTTCGCAAATTAACCCACGATACTGAGGTCTTAAAACGTTGATATCTTGGACAATTTAAGAGGGGGGGGGAGGTGTTACTCAAGGGTTACAGTATAAAATATCGAAAAACTGAACTGAAAGCCATTTTTGAAGCTAGGAGTGGTTCGATATTTCTCCTCTGCAAACTCTTAAAAATTTAAAAGTCAAAGTTTTAGTCTGTCTTTAATGATGTAAAAGGGGGGAGGGCGAGGTTTTAAAAAAAATCAAAAATTGGAGTCTTAAAATCACTAATTTAGGCAATCTTTGGTGAATTTATGAGAGATGGTTTTGGTGTTTTAACATGAAAATGTTTTGTAGCTGATGTATTAAAAACTATTTGAGGCTATAATTAAATGGACTTGAGTGAAATGGCATTGGAACCCTCTCCCGAAAAGTGTTTGTAATTGAAGACTTAAAACTTTTAGGTGTCATTCGCAATGTCAAGAGAGAGGGAAGGGGCTCTCTTTAGGCGAAATTCCGACAGCGGAGTCTTAAAAGAGCAACTTTAGACCGTCTTGGGGTTCGGGGTTCCCGTTTCCCAAAAAATATTCAATGCTGAAGTATTCAGAACTCAGTTTTAGGTAATCTTTAAAAGACTTAAGAAGAGGGAATTTGAAGGCTTTCTCTCAATAAGTTTTAGAATTTAAATTCTTAAATCTTCAGTGATGAAAAGGGGAAACCGCAAATTTAAGTCAAATTTAGTGAACTTAGGGGAAGGAGTTGGGGAGGGTCTCTCTCTCCGGAAATTTCTTCATGCTGAAGTATTGAAATTCTATTTTGGCTATTTTTGAGTGAGTTAAGAGTTAGGGAATTCAGGGGTCTTTCTCGAAACATTTTCGAAATTGTAGTCTTAAAACTTTGGGTTGTCTGGCGATGTGTGGAGGGGAGTTGCTCTCTCAATCGAAAAATAAATCTTAAACAAAAACTTACACTGCGTTTAGTAAACACAATGAGGGGGGGGGGGGTATTCCGCACCCCAGCCCGAAATATTTTCGTTTCTGAAATTTTAAGAGCTTTGTTTTTGGCTCTCCAATTGATGGATTTCTTAAGGGGGAAGGGTGTAGGAAGGTTCTTTCAAAAAGTTTCCAAAATTAAAGTATTAAAACTTTTAGGCTGTCATAAGTCATGTTTAGGTAAGAGGGGGTAGTATTCCTACAAAACAATTTAGAAACTGAAGCCTTAAAAATTGAAATTTAGGACATTTGTGGTGAACTCAGAGGAGGGGTTTCGGGAGTTCTCTTTCGAAAATGTTTTGATGCTGAAAATTTAAAGCGCTACTTTTGGCTATTTGAGTGCCTTAAGAGGGATGTGATTCGGGAGCCCTGCCTGGGGTTAGGATTCAGTTCCCCTATTTCTTTTTTTAATTAATGAGTATTGGAAAGGATACCTTGTTTAAAAAATATATCTACTTCACTGAAGCGATTTTTTATTGCTAATTTCACGACCTGCTATCTTATTAAAGAATTCTTTTTCAAATGAAGACTGGGGGGGGGGGGAATGGTGTCAATTCATTATCATTTTTAGTTGGCCATACCCTTCCCCCACCTTTCTTTCTTTTCTGGTTTGTTGGCGCTATCTTATATAGACATTCCGATCCGATCAGAACTGATTTCTGTTGCAAAAGTGAAAACCTAATGTCCTAAGCGATTTCATTGCTATTGCTACAATAAAAATGTTTACGATCGGCAAAAACTAATGGTACGGCGCTGCGAAAGCTTTTACCCGTAACATCATCCAACATCGTCTAAAATTGCAATTTTGAAATTTCAATTTCGAACTATTGCCGAAGGAGGGTTCCTGAACTCCATCCCTTCCATAGTGCACTCAAAAAGCGTATAAACGTTATGAAAGATGGAGTACAATTTCATTTTTAAAACTTCAATTTCTGGGAGAGCCCAGAGCACCCCCCCCCCCCTTTCTCTAATATTTTTGAAGGCTGCCCAATATTGTTATTTTGGGACTATCAGTTTGAAATAATTGATGTAGGAGTCCCTGAGCCCCTCCTTTCCCTGAACTTTACCAAAATGGCCTACCGTAGCGTTTTTTGGACTTCAATTTTAAAAAAATTTCTGGGGAGAGTCCCCCAGACCCCCTTCCCTCCACTTATTGCCGGATTTTGGATTTTTTGGACGCTTAAATATTACAAAATTTAAATCAAACACAGATTCCAAAACTGGCATTGTTAAAATCTACAACATTAACACACATAAATATTTCCGTAAGCCTGCATGCAGGCAGGCGGGGGGGGGGGGAGCTGACAATATTTTCCGTCT
Source organism: Uloborus diversus (assembly GCF_026930045.1). Taxonomy (NCBI): domain Eukaryota; kingdom Metazoa; phylum Arthropoda; class Arachnida; order Araneae; family Uloboridae; genus Uloborus; species Uloborus diversus. The sequence continues at coordinate 113,580,914 of NC_072740.1, forward strand.
TGAATACATCACCAAACTTGCACCCATGAACCAAATATAAAGACGGGAAGATTACGAATCCATCGATACCTGGTTCAATGGTCAGTTCAGGTTCACTGTCGTTCGAGATAAGTAACTTGGACATACATACATAGTTACATACATAGTTGCATACATAAGTACATACTGTAAGTTTTTGTATAAGATTGTTGCACTGGCTTCAAAAGTTGTAGAAAAAGCTCGCATTGAAACTATTTACTTGTATTTGAAAAATTTGATTGAAATAAAAGAAAATTTAGAAGGTTAATTTTTGATTCAGATTTTTGGAAACGTCTATTTCTACTCAGTATTTAAAACACTTGAAAAAAAAGTTTAAATAGCTTGTGCATCCGCTTCAAAAGTTATGATGGGAAAATATCTAGTAGACCATTTCATAAAAAGCTGTCATTTTGTCCCGCATTTCATTAAAAAGTAATAACTTAAAAAGGTAATGATGAACATTTTTTGCAAAAGTACGACAAATACATTTTCGATTTCTTAAGCAAAAAAAAAAAAGTTACCTTTTTTAGTTATTACTTTTAATGAAATATATGAGGTATCACGCGAGGACCTTTTTCCAAGATTGGGCTTAATGCTTTAATTTCCCTTAATTGTGCAAATGATCGCGGCGAAAAGCGATTTTCTTTGATAAGGGAAAGAGTTTCTTGTGAGCAGTGAGGGGTGTCCCTTGATCACGTGATGTCCAACGGGGGATGTTGACGCGCGCTCTGAGGAGAAGGCACATCTACTCTGTTTTAAGATCTATGGTCTAAAGTTGCAACTTGAATTCTCATATTTTGTTTACTTTGAAAGGACAAGTAAACAAAGCAACATCAGGGTTCGTCGATAAGGTTAGATCATCTTAAATACCTACCGTTATGAAAATGGTCTATAGAATTCTATTTAAAAAAAATTCTATAGAAATACCTATGTAGAGCCTTATAGAATTATGGCCCAATTTTCTATAGAATCCTATAGTGAAAACTTTATAGGTTTCTATAAAATTAGTTCTATAGAATTCTATATACGTTTTACAGAATGCTATAGAGGTTTTTTAATAGAATTCTATAGAAGTGTTGTATAGAAAATTGGGCCATAATTCTATAAAACTCTACACAGGTGTTTCTTATAGAGCCTCTGTAGATATTCCTATAGAGCCTCTATAGATCTAAGAGCCTCATAAAACACAATGATAATACTTTACATAATCAATGCTTGTTTGAAGAAAAACAAATTACACCTAAACAAAATAGGTGCAGCAATTACTTACCTTTATTCCAAAAATTACCCATTATTATTAGATAGAGATACTGCATAAAAATGGACAATAGCTTACCATTTGGATGTGCTAATTAAATATTAGACCCTATCAGTAAAAAAAAAAATGTTAACACATCCAACCTTTTGGTTCTTGCAACTTACATATGCATTAATAATGCAAAAACCGCTAGTAAATTAATGAGCTTTATTTATTTACTAAAATCAAGTGCTATTTTCGATGCATAATGAAGTTCATTCTGGATTAAAAGCTCAAATTTTATTTTATTGCTACTATTTATAAATATATTCATTCCTATTTGGTTCAATACAATCAAATCCAACAAAACAACAACACAAAATTAATACATACTTTCCAACGAATTCGGCCATTTTCAGCACAACGCTTTGTGACGATCGCACGTGGAAAACGGACGGTTCCATATTGGGGCAAAAAGGGAGAAACGGATATGGCGCATGCGCAAAGAGATAAAATATTGCCGGCAAGCTCCCGCAACAAAATACGTAGACTACATCTTGGAATTTCGATTATTTTATTACTAAACAATGAAAAAAAAAGTTATGATTCCTCACACTTAAAATTAATTTCAATGTTTAAAAGTTTTATTATTACTATAAATAATTCAAACATTTTTAATAATAAATTGTTTTTTACTTTTCTGAGTATATTTTTTTATTAATAAATTACGTTGGACCTTTTTCTTTGAACTATTACAAAATGCAACAGTATTATTATTAACGACCATACTACAATCTATACCCTTGTAATTAAAAAAAATGATCTTAACAAATAATTAATTGTTAAAAAAATTATTCTTAAAATGAAATTCATTGATAAAACCTTTCCAAACTAGAAGTATTTGATAATCACTAATGAAAGCTATAACTAAATAAAATGAACGAATTCTCATTTTTTTTTACAGAATTCTACAGCAAGAGAAATTTTATGATTAAATTCTATAGAATTAATTATCTATAGAAATTTTATGGCCAAATTCTGTAGCAGGTTCTATAGAATTTTATTAGAACAAATTTTCTATAGAAACTTCATTCCCAAGTTCTTATGGATACCTATAGAATTATACAGAAAAAAATTCTATAGAAACTTTCTTACAGACTTCTATATAACTTTCTATAGAACTCTATAAGGCTCTATTAACCATTTTCTTAAGGATAAATAATAAAGTAATAAACTTAAATTCGGAGAAATCAATCGGCAAATATGGGTTTTGAAGGACTTTGAGAGGTGAAGTAAAAATTTCAAAAAACCTCCCAACACAAATGAATGTTAACACGAGAATGATAACACTGGAGCTTGGGGTAAACTACATGAACTTCCCTGGACAACACTTGCGAACCTACTGAATTTTTTAAAAACTTTAGCTTTGCTCCAACGACTCTACTACATGGCACATACTACCCATATTCCTTCAATGGTCTAAAGTTGCAACACTGGTCTAAAGTTGTACGGTTTTACGGTAGTTAAGAAAAAACAAATATATAAAAATCAGCAGAATTTTATCCTTTTTTGAGAATTGTATTTCTATGAACTCAAATGTTATTAAATGTTTTTACACCTTAAAAATAAATCCAAACTTGGCGACGGGGCCAGTTTTACGCGTTGACGTCTGAGCTCCTTTTACGCATGTTCTTCCTGTGTCTTACTTTTAAACTTGCCTTGATGATTTTTTCGCTCCGAACAATCTCAAAACTTTTTAGTATTTTCAGGACTAATTAGTTTTGAAAATCACTATTTAATTTTTAATTGAGTGACAAATTCGTACCTTTTAGCTTACAATCATATAGTGCTGTTTTCATGCCCAGGGACGGACTTGGACCTATAAAAGGGTGGTGGACAAGCAACCCAAGGGCACCCATAGTTTCTAAAAAACAAACAAAAAAAAGGGGGGGGTCTATATATTTTTAACAATAAAGCTTCATTAAAAAAAACGTTTTAATTTGCATTTTTGGGATGGTTCCCGTCTGGAGCATAAGGTGTTAATGCCCCGACTGAACTCTGAGCCCTCTATCTGACCCAGAAGAACAAGCACCGTAACTTGGTACTTGTATTGTTTGAAATGCTTAAACCCAAATCTCATTTTAAAACATTTTTTTTTTGGGGGGGGGGAGTGGAGAAAAAATGTAATTTATTATAATTTATCATGTTAACTTCTATTTGAATCTTGATCATGAATTTAAAGCATGCAGCCTAGTACAAAAAAGCGCGATATATCCAAAAACACGTTGTAAAATCGATGTCATATAGCGAAAAGAAAGAAGAAGCAGAAAAAAGAATATTATGCTACTATAACTGTTGGAATTTTAAGCATTCGTCTTTTTTAGTTAGTGAAATAAAAATTCAACAGTTGCATCAACTGTAGTCAAGTCGGAGCATTTGAAAAAAAATCTGTTTTGTTCATTCATCAAAAAAAAAAAGAAACAGTGCCTATGCCTGGCTGACATTTTTAACGTTGGTTCCGTCTTCCACCTGTCACCTCTGGTTGGAGTTGCTAGAGGTGGAGCGAAGGCGATAATTGAAAGCAGTTGATGTTTTGTCGTTGTCTTCACCTATTCGTCAATTCATCGGTCCTAAGTGCGGCCACAACTTCCTACACTGTCCGACAGTGGTACACAACCAGATTTTTTTTTTGAACAATCACGATTGCTTATTGTTCTCATTTGAACGTTTTTGAGGTCCGTGCCTTTTTCAGCTTGAACCAGAAGCATCTGCAGCACCACCGCCCACCATCCTCTGCAGGCGGCGCCGCGCGGCGCGGCTGCTCCGGTCCTGAACTATCCGCTTCTCCTGGTCGGAGGCGTCCATGTCCTAGACACACGCACGCTCACACACTCACACACATACACACACACACACACACACGCCTACGTGCATACACACAGGTCTACACACACACAAAAGCCTACACACTTACACACACAACTATGCACACGTAACCAGGGGCGGATCTAGAGGGGGGCCATGGGGGCCATGGCCCCTCCCAAAGCCTTGTGGTTGTAGGAATTTTTTTAAGGGGAAAAAAAAGAAAAGAATATTATGAGAAGATAACAAAATTTAACACATGTATTTTATTGAAAGAGAAGTATAGGTCTTAATTTCGAGATAAATTATATCCCTGTCCTCAAAACAAAACTTTTATTTCCAAAATTTTTCTCCATCTTTTACATCATTTCTTGATTCCAACTACAGACACTTGGACGATCTCTAAATGCTGCGTTTCTCAGAGTATACCTATTGTTCTTAAGACCAAAGAAAGCATAAATTTTATTTTTTTATGGCTTTAATTTCGAAACTAGGAGGAGACCCCCCTTTTCCCACGCCCCTTTCACAAATGATTTGATATTTAGCAAAAAATTGCATTTTAAGTCTTTTATTTGGAAAAATGTCTACGGAAACTATAGCTTATCCAGTCCTTATGACTTAACTTACTTTAAGGCAACTTAAATGAATTTCTTTGGGACTTCAATTACAAACGAGTTTTGATAGGACCCCCTCCCTCCCTAGTTTATATCATGATGAGAAAGGAGGTTTTTTGGAGGAGCTCACGAATCTTACATCCCTTTCTAAAATATGTATAAATGTAGTTAAAAATCGAATGTTTACAGCCTCGAAGGCAAAATATTTCCAGGAAGGAAGGATTCTAAGCACTTTCACACTTAATTTAATGTATGCAAACATTACCTAAAGGTGCATTTTTAGGCTGGACAGCTGAAGAGCTAGAAGAGCACCCCTCCTCTTCTAACTTCTCAATATATAATGACAGAATATTTTGGTTTCTAAGCTTTATTTTCAAAAAGTATTTTGGGGCCAACGCCCGAAACCCGACCTTTCTCCGTACATCATTAAAAATGGACAAAATGCGTTTTTAGTTTCCGAATTTTCAAAAATTACTTGGGGACATTTAAACCTTGAAACTTTTTTGAGGGAGATTCCTAAATACACCCCCTCACTTAATGTCTCTACCCCGAAAATTGAGTTTTTTAAAACTTCATTTTGATAAAATTTCTGGTAGTTATCAGGGCCCAAATTCCCAATAGGCAGAGTAGACAGCTACCTAGGGCGGCAAACTTTCCTAGGGGAGGCAAATTTGCTATTATAAAAGACATTTTTTGAATTAAATTGTTATACTTGAAAGTAAAATATTAGCACTCTTTCATTTTCCACACAGACAATTTTTTCTTGTAATTTAATAATGATTACTTTCACACATCTTATGAAATCAAAATGTTTTTCAATCATTGTATTTGCAGAATAAAAAAAATTTTTTGGGAGAACACTGTGATGATTTCATCGGGGCGCCTCAGGATGTGAAACGCCATCATTTCTTCATAAGTTTGACAGTTTGAATCTGGGGAACACTTTTTTAGCTTTTTTTTAAGTTAAGGATATTTTGCTTCTTTTAGGGGGGGAGGGACGGCAGATTTCAAATTTGCCTAGGAGTGGCATGGAACTAAATTCGGTCGGAAAAGTTTGTTCAAAAATTTCGGATGGCCCCTCCCAAAACAATCGGCTGGATCCGCCACTGCACGTAACCACCCAGGAGGAGAGGCAGGCTTTGGGGGGGGGGGGGGGCAGGAGCTGTTTCTAGAAACAATAACTCCAATGAGTAGGGTCCTGTCTCAGTTCGTGATTGCGAAAAACATAATTTAAATTCAAGATTTCAGAATTCAAATTATTATTTTTTTTTTCAGCAAGAGGGAGTGGAGGAGGGGACATGCTTAAAATTTTCCCACCTGTTGGGGAGTCCGAGAAATTTTGGAAATTGTGGTCGTAAGACGCAGTTTTAGACGGTGGAAAGTTCCAGAGGTCCTTCTGAGAAAATTTTAAGATACTGAAGTCTTAAAAAACGCGATTAAAGGTGATATGTGTTGACGTTAGAGTAAGGGATGGGACTTTGTCGCTGTCTTCGATCAATTTCTTTTTTTTTTTTTTTGAAAATAGAGTGAATTCAATCACCCTCATCCCAAATTTTCGACATTGAAGTTCCAAAAACCAATTACACACAAACTTTGAGGTTTATAGAAAAAGGGGGTCTGGGCTCTCCCCCCAAAAAAATTTCGAAATTCAAGTTCTAAAAAACGGATTTTTTAAGCGATATTCAGTGATACTAGGATGAATGTTTAAAGGTCTCCACATTAATTATTTTGGAATTAGTTTTTTTCATTTTCAGATTTCATACGGGAACATCAGCTCACTCTGAAAAGAGGTTCCCAAACTTCAGACCTCCGCGGATCCCCTCCGGAAAATTACAAACTTCACGGACCCCCCTCCCCCCCACCTTCCGGCGCACGCAAAAAAAAAAAAAAAAAAGTTTGACACAGTTTAATCTGTTTTTTTTTTTTTTTTTTTTTTTTTTTTTCTACGAGGTTTTTTTTCCTTTAAGGCTGCTCTTCAGTGGGAAAGAAAAACGATCTCGCTTGAAAATGGGCTTTTTCTTTAAACGAAAGCAATGTTCATCAGTGAAGTGATTGACACTTCAACAACCAATAGAACGAGCGGTGGCCGATGAAAGTGTGGATCATGTGACCTGTCACATTTTGCAGGGGGACAGACCGGACGCTCCCCTGCTGTGCAGAGTAGTCGAAGGAGGTAATAGCTGACGGCGAAATGAAACCGCAGCTTTTTACAGACCCTTCCAAGGAAATTCTAGTTCTTTCCCTCTTGAGTCTTGACTACATAGGTAAAAGAAAAATTACTCAGTGTAAAAGGCGCGGCATTTTGCAATCCCGCTTGTGATATTAATTTATTTGCATTCGCACTAAAATTAATTTTTGAAACGAAGATTTTTTTCCCCATTAATACGGTTCCTGATCTCATCTAGGAAAAATTAACGAATGAATGAATATTTGCAATAAATAAATTTATAAATTCGTTTTATTTTTAGAAAAATGTTCGTTATTGAAAATTGATAATATCAAAAAAGGAAGGAAAAAAAAGATAGCCTACATGACCACACTGAATTTTAACGAAATGAACTCCAAATTCTAACAAAAAAATATTCTTTAAAAATGGATGATCCTACTTAATAAATCTGAAAAATCGAGTGCCGAATAAAAGTGGGGACTAACTAGTTATCGGTTGGCGAAATTCTTTCACTTCCTCTGCCTGTTTGCCACTCTCCCCAACCCCATCCGAGTTAGCAGTAAACATTCTTAAAAATGAAACTAGATCCTCTTTGCATAGTTAATACTTGATTGTACAATAAACATTAATGCCACTAATTACTTACATTAACCTTTATTTGAACTGATAATATTTATATTTTAGTGCTAAATTAAATACTACTTTGTTGGTTAGTTACCTGTTTTACAAATGTAGTGGCGACTAGAAAAAAATGTGGCTACTATAAATGCCTTTTCTCACCACTGGTGACCAGAAAATTCCCCTAATCTTTATCTTTGAATCCTTTTCTTTTTGAAAAAATATTTATTTATTTATCTAAGTACTATATGCAGATGAGAAGGCTACGATAGCATTTCTCAAGGGGTTGTTATGGTGAAAGTTCTTTCAAATTGAGCATAACAACGGCAAAGTCGCGGACGGCTACGGATAAGGATTTCCTGAATTTGAAAAATTAAAGATTTTTCTCTGATCTTTGTATGCAAGGGTGCTCACCCTGCTCCAAGCTCAAAGGCAAAAATCACTCCTTCCCCCACTCTCAATGTTTGTAAACTATCTTGCGTTGAAATTTTGCAATAAAACTAAACCTAGCACTTTTAGAGTCTCAGATTCCCAGTTACTAAATTCGGCAAAATACATGAGGTATTACATGCATTATATGACCAAAAGTATTGGGACACTTTCAAAAATTCACAATTTTACGGATTTCTCAAAAAATAAAAGACCAATTGCTCTCTGCTCTGTAATTTTTTTTCTCATGAAAAGTATACTCCAGACGTCAAATCCAATAACAATTAAGTCTGATATTCATTTAGGGGACCAGCAACAAATAATCTGTTCTTATCATGAATCACTCTATAACGATGGCAGGAAAGTGTTGCCAGTTTGCTAACAATTCCTTACCATTCGTCGCCTATCCTAGAATTATAGAAATTCGGCTCATTAGATTGCTGATAACTTTTTTAAAATTTAAAGAAATTGCGGTGGAATTTTTTTCATGGATTGTAGGATGTATCTGAGCTTTGAATTATGAACGTTATAAATTGCTATCTTTCGTGTCTGCGCAGTGAAAAATTAATAGCTTTAACTGTTCATATTTCAACAAATTTTCAATATTTTAACTTCAAATTTTATTATTATGTTTCTCTAAAATGCTGTCAAATATTTTAAAAGTTTAGTAACGCTTGACGAAATACTCTGCGTAATATAAGGCGAAAACCTTCAAAAAAATTTTGCATTTTTGAAAGAAATGCTTATATTTCCATGGGTATAAGAGATACTTTCACAAAAATATAAAAATAAGTTTTTGATAGATTTTTAACTCATTTCTGAAAATTATAGCTTATTCCCAGCAATTTGCAATGAAAAATTATCAAAAAACTTTTTTACTCAATTTGTTGTCGGTCCCCTAAATGAATAGCAGACTTAATTTTTATTGGAAAATGACAACTAGAGTATACATTTTATTCGAAACAAATTATAGAGCAATTGGTCTATTATTTCTCGAGAAATCCCTAAACATGTGAATTTTTGAAAGTGTCCCAATGCTTTTGGTCATATAGTGTATATAGTGCTCAGGCCCGTGTCCAGTATTTCATAAAGGGAGGGGTTGAAACTTTTTACCTATGTAACTTATGCTGTCAAAGGAAAACTAACTACGCGTGTTGAATAGTTCATTTTAGTTCGATAACTAGGCTTTTTTTTTTATACGTTTTGCGTTTTTTCTTTTTTTTTTTTATGAAATCTTATTTGCACAGTTGAACATTTTGTAACAGCATACATATTTCTTTTATGCCACCTAATTCTAGTTTCTTTTTTTTTCTTTTGTTTTTCCATCAAATAACATTGAACAGGAATTTAATGAAAATAAAAATTGTGTTAAAAAATTGCTGTTCCGCATAGAAAGATTTTTCCTAACGTGTGAAACGACTAATTCATCCAACACTAAAGGCGTACCATAAAAAAAAAACAGTAAGCAAAGTAACCATTTTCCGTGCTCCTAAGTTTTTTTTTTGGGGGGGGGGGGACGTCATTGTCTAATATTCGTTTAGATAATTTTCCCTTGCATGCTTATAGCATTGCCGAACTTTCCAGCCATTCCATTTTTTCAAGCACTTAGAAGCGAAGGGGCTTGGACATCCTACAATTAAAGAAAATGGTAATTGTTAAACATGGGGAAATATTAAAGAGGGTGAATACTGTATCAGAGTTTAACTCTAAAATTAATTAAAACTTAAAATACGTTTTGGAAAATCGTTTAATGATTCATTGATTTTTTTTTTTCAATGGGAGGGGTTTAACCCCTAAAACCCTCCCCTTGGACACGGCTCTGATAGTGCTTCTACTTCAACACATTGAGTTTTTATTAAAATTTTCTAATGAGTCTTGTTGGTGTCTGATCCTCGTTAGTTGTCATAATAAATATTAAGGGTTGTCCTTTTTCTCAGAAGGCACGAAAATATTACCTACATGTATATCTGCCTGAAAAAAAAAAAAAAAAAAAAAAAAAAAATCTCGAAATACTTAGATGAAAAAAATCTCAACGCCTCGCTCTGCCAGATTTTAAAGTTTTTATCGCTCTGCCTCGTTTTCATGCATCTTGCATTTAATGAATCAATAATAAAAAATAAAAAAAAGGGCAAGAAACAGATTTGCAGGAAATACATAAAGTTGAAACAAAAATGAAAATGAACAGCTTACATTTAGGAAAGCAATTATAGGTACAAGTAAGGGTTCACAATTAAAAAAAAAAAAAAACAAGACAAACTTTTTCTTTTAAGTTCTGTGTTACGCACTTCTGTGCCGAAAAATTATCGTATCCTGTCTTCAGTCACAGAATAAAATGAATGTTCTAATCCAATGATTATCAAGTAATTTTCATTCGTATAGAACAAAAATCTTTTTTGAGATCCCACATTTTCTATTCTATTGACTCCTAGTAATATGTAAATACAGCGAGAGAAAGGATTTAGCTTCTTGTTTAGGAGAGGGAACCATTTCTATATTTAATTAACATGATCTTTATCGTAAGCATACTATTTACTCAGAAATACTCCCTATTTTCCCAAGCACTCTGTTTGGGGGCTATGCCTTTTAATTTTCTCGAAAATAAAAATTTTCAAAATGCACTTTTAGACGATCTCTGGTAGTATTTGGAAGTAAGTAAGAGGTCCTGTGATCTTCCACCAGCAAATTTTTGAACTTGAAACGCCAAAAAACACAATTTCAGGTTCTTCAATTCTGTTAGGAAACGGGGAGTTCGGAAGCTTTCCCCGGAATTTTTCGAAATAATCTAAAAACGCAGTCTTAGTGTGATGTTGGGGGAGGGGGGGGGGAGGCAAAATTTTTAAAGTGTTATAAACATGATTGTAGGCCATCTTTATTAACGTTGGGGACATGCAGGTTTTTAAAAATCCAAAAATGCAACTTTTTTTTTTTTTTTTTTTTTTTTTTTTTATGGTCAAAGAAGGACTTTTCACAAACTCCCTTCCCGAAATTTTTTGAAATTAAAGCCATAAAAACGAAATTTAAGACGATCTTTAATGATGTTTTTTTAAGGGGGGGGGGTGCTTATGTGACCTGAAAACCTTTATGCCTGTAATTAATTTTTTTCTACATTGTATTAAAATGTTGATCTAGCTTCTGAGAATGAAAATAGAAAACAGTGAAAACTTGTAACCCCCATTCTATATTGTTCACATTTTAGTTAGCTTTGTCGGCAACATAAGGCTGAAAACGTCATTAAAACTAATACATACAATGCTTAGTAATTCTACCACGGTGTGTTTTTTACATTAACTGAATCATATTAAATTGCTAATATATTTTTCATGATTTTCTATGTATTTAATGAGTATGTTGGTGTACGGAATGTTTTCCGCTATTGAATTTTCCACCTCCCAAACCTTCTAAAGAAATTTGACGAGTCTGGCTCTTAAAGACACAAATAATTTTCAAAAATGTTTGTTGAGCTGTGGAAAGCACTTTATGTGTGTACCATTTGTAGTAACATAAAACACATGTAAAACGATGCAAAATACCCAGTATCTGGAATACGATTTAATCTATGTATAAAAATATTTTTTCTACTGGAAGGGAAAAATGTCAACTTTTCGCATTCGACAGCATTGTAACAATGTTCATTATATTGTAAATAAACAATTTGACTCAGAAATATTCCTTTCAAATCTATTTCTTTTCAAACCACAAATTTGAAAAAAAAGCAGATGTTGCGAATTTAACAGCTAATAGCACGCATCTACATGGATTCACTTTCAAAAGCACTTGATTCTTCACGAAAGCCTTAGGAAAAGAGGAAAGAAGAAAGGACGTCCAGCGGAGGTCATTGAGGGGAACTAATGAGAGGGTAATAAATCTTACACCCCATTAGCTTTTACCCCTCAAAAAGGGGAGGTAACTATTCTAGGGCGTGGCAAATGCAAAAAGTGAACGTATTTTGAAATTTTTTTCAATAGTTAGAACATGATATTTGTTTAAAAAATGGTCGCATTATTTCAAACAAGATCTCAAAAGAGAGCTGGAAATATTTTGCGTGTCAGGGCGTTCTTAAAATTTCGATAGCACGAGTTGCAGATGTTTTACAGAGCGAAATGTCCAACAGTACCTCGTTTTCGAAGAAATTCATTTTTTCTCGAATTTTAAAAAATCGGAGAATGGACACATCAAAAAAGTAAAAACTAAAAGAAACAGACATGGTCTTGAAAAATACTCAGAAAAAAAAACGGATCCGAAAACTTTACAGGAATTTGTAAAACAAGCTCCAACTTTCCCCCCCGTAGGTTAACATTAGATCCGAATCTTTCAGACTCTCAGTGAAGAGCACCCTTTTAAATTCCCTTGTTCATTTTTTCTGTATATTTTTCAGAGCTCTTGTCTGGTTTTCATTTCATACATTATTAGTTTGAGCTATGGAAGTAAAATTCTATTTGAAATTCAATTCGGAGTAAAAAATGTTATCAACAAATTTCTACAACAAGTTTGCTAATAAAAATTAACTTTTGAAGTTGGTGAACAATACACTGGTAGCCTGATTTAAGTGCGTAAATTTTTCATATGAATTGTATTTTAACGATGTATTAGGATTTTAATTATTAGTTATGGTTCCGGCAAACCTCTGGCAGCGTCGTAATGCTGTGATTAGGACCTGCGTAGCGTTCACAATGATGCCTGCTTAAGTTTGCCTCAATTATAGAGATCCACCGCGCTCTGCTCGCTATCAGTCCCTGGAAGTTACTTCCGAGATACATGAAATACACCGCCAAGCTCAGTTATTTCCAGCCGAGGACTGCAGTTTCGTGCTTTTTAGCACTCATCAGCCCGGCATAGGAAAGTGACTGAGCTGGAGATGGAAAACCTCTTAAGGAAGCCAAGAGTGCCAAACAAACTGGTAGCTAATACAAAATTAGCACTGACCAGGACTGTGCCCAATAGATATGTATATATATACATATCTATTGGTGTTGTTGGTAACATAAAAAACTTTTTTTAGCTTGCAAAACTTACTCTACAGAAATACTGTAGTACAGTCGCATGTGTATTATAACGCAGTTGTAGGGGAGAGAGAAGCGCTGAGGCTTCTTACTGAAATATTTTTTAAATTAAAATCAATTTTAAGGGTATCTTTGGTGGGATGGTTCTGCTACTTTCCTTGAAAATTGTTCTGTACCAAAGTCTCAAAAATGCAATTCTAGGCTATCTTTGGTGACATTTAAGGTTCACTAACACCTAACGGCCCCAAGAATGTTATGAAGCAAGGTGGCTTTCTCATGGAAAATGTCCGTAATTGACTTCCGACTTTAGGGATTAATGATAACGTTAGGAGCAAGAGGGGGCAGAGGGAGGTTTCCTTCCCCAAATTTTTTTCTTAAAGCTGCAGTTAATTTTAGGCTTTATTCGAGAAGGAAGGATAAGCGAGCTCTCCCACCCACGCAAATTTCTAATAACGAAAATTTGGACTATCTTTGGGTCCCTTAGGAAAAGGGGTGAGGAATTCGGCTTTCCTTCCTCGGAAATTTTTCAAAATTGAAGTTTTCAAAACGCAGTTTCAATGTTTTGAGACATTAGATGAGGGAGAGGGGGTGATTAGGGGATCTCTCTCGGAACAAGAAAATCGAAACTGTAGTCCTAAATTTTAAGCTATCTTTGATCATGTTAGAAGATCAAGGAAAGTCAAGATTCAAATGCAGTTTTCGCAAATTGATATTGAAGTATCGAAGTTTTAAAAACATAAATTTAGGCTATATGTTGAGACATTTAAAAAGAGAGGTTGGGCGTTTCCTCCAGGAAATTTTTCAGAATTAAAGGTTTTAATTTGTATTTTTTTGACTGTGTTTCCTACGTTAGAGGAAAAGACGGGTTTCAGGGCTCTGCCCAGAAATTTTTGATCATTGAGGTCTCAAACCGCAATTCTAAGATTTTTGGTGATATCAGGATAAGGAATGAAAGATTCGCCAACTCTCTCCCTCTTAAAAACATTTTGAAGCTGTCTTTCACGCTACAGAGTGAGAGGTGAGATAGGTTCCCAACCGGAATTATTTGAAACGGAATATTCTAAAACGCAATTTTAGACTATGTTTGGTCAAGTTGAGGGACCGAAATAAATGTTGAAACATGAAATTCGCTTACCTTCCATAAGGAATAGACTAACATGTGATCCAAAGTTTTCGGATAGATTTTCTACTCTCAAAAGTGTGAAAACAGAAATCCCTTTTTACTTCTTTTGAAATAGAGAACTCTTATAATGAATGAGAAATCAAAGTAAACTCTGAAACATACAGCCACCCCTATGATGAGCAATAAATTTGCTTCGTGTACCATTTTTCATCTCCCCCTCCCTTTCTCACTCATGTAATCATTTGGACCTGGGGTTAAAAAAAAAAGTTTCGCTAGGAGGTTTTCAATTTTTCAAAAAAACTCTCTTAAAGTCTAGGGTTAACTCTTTTTTTTTTTTACAAAAATTGGAAAACTTAATTGTTTTTTTACCTCCTGAAGTTAACTTCTACAGTCTAAAAAAAACATTGGTCCCCATGACATTCTACTGTCGCTCTATCAGAAAAAAAAAAACAAGGAATTATACTGATATGCTATCAAGAAAGACTTCTGCAACTTTTTGAAAGAAAGAAAGAAAGTTTTGTGTCAAAGTAATTTTAATCTGGTATAGTGATACAAAAGTCTTACATTTAGAAGATTTTCTTCATACCAAACATAATATCCTCGAATCAAGACCATAATATCCTTATTTGAAAAATAAGTTTATTTTTTCCACATCAAAACGGTTAATTTGCCGCCCTCGAAAAGTGCCGCCCGGGGCGAACCGCCCCCTCCGTCCCACCCTAGCTGCGCCACTATGGGTATGTAAGATGAGCGGTGCCACTAAAGTTCACTTTTGTTTGGAAAATTGAACTATGTTATTGGATATTAACGTCATTATTGATTAAATGATGTTCACAAAAATTTAGGACGACTAGCTACAGTAAACAGCCTTTTAAATTCAATGAAATCATAGTTTTTGTGAAATAACGTGAGAATATATAAAACACACGCTTATTAAGTCAATTCTCCTTTCTTTAAACGAGTGAATCGATTAACAATATAATTTTTTAAACGACTGTTAATTTTCAGCTTAGAAAAGTGGAGGGGCAAGGTCGCTTTACTCTTGAAAATGAGAGGTAGTTGCCCCCCCCCCTTGCCTCCCCCTATACCCAGCCGTCTATGAGTCTTTTGCTTGTCATAGAAAATAATAGTCAATAACTTTTGCGCCTATTGGTAAATCAGGCCCTGGTGATAGTGGTTTTATCAGAGGGTCACCCCCCTCCCCCTCCTAGACACAAAGAGCGAGATTTCTGAAAAATAGGACTTATAATTAAATTAAATTTCTACTTGAAACGTTTTTAAAGTTACTTAATCGCTTATCGAGTGATGAATATGAATAATATCATCATTTATTTTTATATATGTAAAGCATGCAATGTTCTGCTACAAATTGTAGAAGTTTCATACGATTACAATTATTAAGATTAAAGTTGGTTAATTTTTAATATAAGTACAAGCAGGGATGTTCCCATCAAATTTTCTGAGGGTATACTCCCAGTAATCAGTTATGCACAATATGTGTATGCAATCATATACATAATATGTCAAAATATGAAAATTTTTGAAGCTTGAGGGTATACGCTCTGTGTCTCAAAAATGTTTGAGAGTATACGGCGTATATGGAGTGTACAGTATGGGAATACCACTGAGTACAAGCTCTAGCACCTAGCCTTTTTTGTAAAAGTCTGTTCTAGAAGAAAATGGTCTGTATATGTTGTTTCAGTTTATATCTGATCACAATATTTGGATCGATATTTGTTTCAGGACAACAATTATGTAGTCTAAAGTGTTATACGGTCATTCCACGGAAAACGGTCATTTTGTCCCGCACTTGACACCTCATATTCCAAACGAATTTGTGATTTTTTAAGCAAAAGGCCGAATTTCGAAAAAATGTTCCGTGCGTAACGCTAAGTTTTTTAATTTTATTCAAGTAACTATTACTTAAATATGGGATTATCTGCTGTGCTTTGATAGTATATTAAAGCGTGTGTTATTCCCCAACAGCATTATTTTTTGAAGGCTTTGGTTAGCTGGAAAAAATAAAAAACTCATCGTTACGCATGAGATATTTTTTCGAGAATCGCCCAAAACATTTCGTTTTTTACCTTTTAAATTATCATTTTTTAATGATGCGTATAAATAGTCACGTGTGGGCAAAATGATCGTTTTTTCGTGGAATGGTCCTCTACGTAATTTTTTTCGACATTTTAAATTATTATTTTTCTACAAATGAGATATGTTTCTTTTAAAATATGTATGTTTCTTTCGAACCTACAATTTGTTTCGTAATTGCAATATGAAAAAAGCAAAAATATTATTTAATTCATACAGAAAAAACAAGAGATGGACTTGAGGTGTCCCACACATGACGCATACAAATAAATAAAATTTTGACTAACAAAATTTTTGATAAAAATGTTAGTACGTCAGTATCAAATTTACGGATTCAAGAATGTGCTACTCCAGTTTAATTAAAATATGAAGATCTGCAACAAAATGTTGGTGAAATTACAGAGTTTTATTGTGTCGCACTCGCACGTGAATGGCCCTGTACAGCAATTTTGTGGAAAATTGTTTTTATTCATGATATACGTTTGATTTTAAGCACTATTGTCTCAAAAACTAGTTTTTAGTTTAAAAACAAATTTTGAAGTCTACATAACTTACTGGGATACTCAATTAGATACGTTTTACTCATTTCAATTATCAAATTTTGCTGAGATGAATTGCATTTCAAAGGTGTTTAAATTAGAACACATTGAAATGTAAAGTCAGTTACATCGAGAAAAAATGAGTCTTAATGAAAATAAATATTAATAAATTTAAAAAAAAAAAACAGAATTAAAAAAAAAACTAAGCACTTTCATAATGTACTCAAAATGACAAAATAACTTTTCTACGTTAGAAAGGACAATATTTAAGTATTCCTGTAGTTTTCAATTATTCCAAGAAAATGACTCCACAAACGAGGAAAAGTGCGGCTCTAGTCAGGTAGAGAATTTCATATCATTAATATCGAACTTTCTGTCATAAATTTGAGTGTTGAAACATGCATATTTTTCTGGGAAAGTTTGATTTGAAATGACTTGAGCCGCACTTTACCTCGTTCGTGGAGTCATTTTCTTGGAAAAATTGAAAACTACGGGAATGCTTAAATATTGTCCTTTCTGACCCAGAAAAGTAATTTTGTCCTTTTGAGTGCATTATGAAAAGTGCCTAGTATTTTTTGAAAAATCTGTTATTTTATTCTTTTTAGTGTAAATGTATTTGAGAAAGAGAATAATGTTACTATCACGAAATTTCACATCTTTTATCATTACAAATGTTTCATACTAAAAGGGGGGGGGGGGACTACATATATACGTGTCTGAAACTTTAAGCATTTGGCACTAAAATTTAATCCTTGTTCCCCTCTAGGATTTGTTTGTGTGCTAATTTAATTAGAACCATTTAAATATTAAAGTTTTGCGAAATTAGTTCATATTTCACAATTCACATCATACAAGTTACTCGTATTAAAAATTCTAATATGTGTCTTTACTTAGCACCATTTTCGATTATTGGCTTAGATGAGGACAAAAATCCTAAGAAAGCAATGATAGTGGATAAATTTCATGCTTGCTCCAGAGAAGCCTTGATTCAAAATTTTTATTATGATTACAATAAATATTGCTGTCGTAAGGTAACAAATTTTGTAACAATGAGTTTTATATTTAAACATTTAATTTGGAAATCACATGAAAATTGCTGTTTTAAAGATAGTGTTTTCATTTCAATGGAAGAAATCAATGCCAAAAAAAATTTATACGAGCTATTAAAATTATATTACAACGTGCAGTGATATTATAATAAGTACACAGTGGCAAAATGGTGATATATCACGAATTCAAAGAAGAAAAGAAATAAAAAAGTATTGCCGTTTCCTAGCAGTTTCCCACAATTATTTTTTCTTTCTCGTAGTTATGTTTGGAGGGAAGGGAGTTCTTCTCGGAAATGGTCGGGGAAGAAGCGCATTCCTCCCTCAAAACAGTAGAAAGTAAGATTTTTCTTTCCCGTCCCACCCCTTGTAGGACGTTTGAAAGACATTTGTATCCTCATTCTGCTGTCTTGAAGGTCAGAAAGCAGAATTCCAAATGACCTTTCTTGAAGGTCATTTGATGGGGAGACGACTGTCCGGCTCCCCTTCTGCTGGACTCGGACATTTATCGAGATGAAGTTAATTTTAGATTAAATACAGATGGGCTTCAATAATGCAAAATGCAAACAACAGATTCAAACAGGGCCCGACTATGATTTTTGAAGACACTAGTCACAAAATTAATTTGGCCCCCTCCACCGCCCCTCCTCAGCAGTGGATTTTACGGGGGGGGGGGGTTCAGGGGGCCCGGGCCCTTCATGGAATAAATTCATTTAACTATTTCATTCACTGTTCTTTTTTGATTCACTTCTCCACGACGCAAAGAAATTTTTGAACAGTTATTTAAAAAGAACACAAAACACACAAAGCATATTTGTTTGCTAAAGACAATTAAACTAACTAGCTTACAGCTTAATGAGCTTGAGTGGCATGAGGTTGAATGACTCCAAATTAATTTCCAATGCACACAATGCACATGCAATTAATATTGCGCTGTGGGTCACAGGCGGCTTGTACAGGGGGGGGGGGGAATCGCCTCGCACTTTTTAAAGTAAAAGGGGCCTAGGCCCTCCACTTTTATTTAAGTTCACAATTAACAGTTGATAAAAAAAATGATAAAAATTGATGGATTCACGTGTTCAAAGAACGAAGAATTGACTTAAAAAGTGGATTTTATATTCTTCTCAAGTTATTATTCCGTATAATGTAAAATGGAGCTCTTAATCGGAAGAAAAAAGTCTACTGTGGCTATCCATCCCGATTTTTGAGGTCGCGTTCCGAATTTTTCGGAGGTTATTGATTTAATAATCAAGTTAACGTTAAACTTCAATTCATAAAAAAAAGAAAGAAAAAAAAATTCAACGGTAGGGGCACCGCCCACCTAACCTGCCCCCTTTTCCGCACCTCCTTTGACTCCCACTTCTTTGGTGCACCAGCCTTATATGTTATGAAGATATCATTTTCTTAAATACATAATATTTTTTAAGGATTTAATTATATAAATTAATTTATAAAAACTCAAATGAGGTATGGGTTTATTACTCTCAATAGTAAAGAAAAAAAACTCGAAATATATAATCATCATAATAATAACAAAAAACAAAACCAACGAAAAATTTTAAAAAAATATTCCTTATTTAAGCTTTGTGCGTTTGAAATTTGTACTTTTAAAATTTTTAACATTAATTGATTTTTACTGTAAAATTTAGCATAGAATAAAAATAACATGCAATTTTGCATGCAATGGTGTCGTTTCTGAATTTTTAAAAGTATTTATTTCTGTAAGAGCATGCTTAAAAACATAGGATTTTACCATATTTAAATAATATGACAAAGTTTAAAATTTTTTTAACAATTATTCTAATCGGTGCACAGATTCAATTTTACTCTTCTACACATGGCACCACAACTGATGAAATGTCATTCACTGATGCCATTAGTGCAGAGCACAGTATTTAATTCGCTTCTTTATGGTTGATAGCAAGCGCAGAGTGCAATATTTAATTCGCCTCTTGATTATCATAATCTGGAAACGCGGCAAACAGCAAGCGTAAGCATTTAGCGCGCCAGTGGAGTAGCGCGCCACAGTTCAGCACTTGTGACGTTATGAAGATCACGCCTTGTTTGAAAAATCGGACATTTTGTAAAAATATTTAAAAATTAAACGTTTTGAAAAGAAAAGCTTTTCTTTGCTCCATGTTATTTTATTATTTTATTTTATTTATTTATTTATTTATTTTCTCATTCTATGAACTTCAGTGATTAAAAGTAGTACTTTTGACTGATGGAAAGAACTTCATTATAAACAGCCAAGTTAAATGTTTGAAAGTTTTTTTAACTGAATGCTCGAGGAATGTTTCACATTATGTGGCATGATGGTAACATCACACTATTTATAAAATACATTTGCACTAAAAAGAATAAAATAGCAGATTAAAAAAAATTTTTACTCGGCACTTTTCATAATGCACTCAAAAGGACAAATTATTTTTCTGGGTCAGAAAGGACAGTTTAAGAATTCCTGTCGTTTTCTCAAATTCCAAGAAAATGACACCACAAACGAAGAAAAGTGCTGCTCGAGTCATGAAGAGAATTTGTTATCATTATCTAGCTTTCAATCATAAATTTTAATGTTGAAACATGCATATTTTTCTGGGAGAGTTTCGTTTGAAATGACTTGAGCCAAACTTTTCTTCGTTTCTGGTGTCATTTTCTTGGAATAAGTGAAAACTACAGGAATATTTAAATTGTCTTTTCTGCCCCAGAAAAGTTATTTTTTCCTTTTGAGTGCGTTATGAAAAGTGCTTAGTATTCAGAAAAATTCTGAAATTTAGTTGAAGAAAGAATTTCATGTAGCTCCAAAACAGGGGTGTTCATCTGGGGGAGGGGGGGTCATGCGCAGACTGCGCCATTGAAATATTTTGCGTGTGTATGTGTTAAATGATGGTATTTTTTTCATTTGGGGGGGGGGGGGGGAGGCTCTTGATCCTGGGGGGTGTCTTCACGATACTTAGGGGAGGGGCACCCCTTCCTCGAAGTTTGTTTGTTTGTTTGTTTTGCAAATTTTTGTGCTATACACTTATTTTAAAGAACTTTAATATTTCGGTATACACTGTTTGGATCCCCCCCCCCCACCTGGAAAAATCGAAATGAGAAACCTAATTCACAGCAATTCCTAGATTTCTCACATTGAGGACAATTTTGCATACCATTCATTCACAATGAAAATGATATTACCTAATATGCTTCTAACTTTAATACTTGAAACTAAATCATAATAAGCTTAACAGGCTAATAGTACTAGAACACCAGTTGTCAAAAATTACAATAAATTTATTTTTATTCGTAATGAATTTTCAGTTGAATATCGTTAGAAACACTCTAAAATATTTAATAACTGTAAAATCTTTTTTTTTTTTTTTTTTTTTTTTTGAAACTGAGTCTTTTATTCTCAAAATATTAATTTCTATAAAACAAATAATCAATACTGAAATCTGACCTCGAAATCCAGTTCATACCATTCTTGTTTTAACGCCCATCCACTGTGAGAGAAAAAAAAAGGAAGGGGAAAAAAAAATTGCATACGTACTTTTAACGTAATTTTTCAAAAGCTATCCATTAACTGAAGCAAGAAATAGAAATATAATTAAAGTTACATATTTAGAAGAAAAAAAAAAAGTCTGCTACTAGTCTGGTATAGTGATGGATAAAGTCTGCTATAGTGTGTAAGATTCTGCGAAACAAATAAAGAAGAACGAGTTATTTCTTTAAATAATTCCCATGAAAGAGTGGAAAAAATATTTTATTCAAATTCAATACTTTTCTCAGAGAAAAAAAGAAATAAACACTGGAATCGAACCAGGCGCGGATCCAGGATTCCGCTCAAAGGGGGGGGGGGGCATTTTTTTTCCAATTCCACCCCCCATAAATTCAGAAAGGAAAAAAAATCACATTTTAGTATTTTGTCCACATTGTCTATACTTTTAAACATTCACTTATTTATCGTTTTGATAGAAAAGTAGGAAATAAAAGTACACTAGTACATATAAGAAACAAAAAAAAAATAATTAAAACAAACAAACAAAACGTAATGGTTTTATGGTGGCGTTCCTAGCACGGGTGATTCCCGGGATAGGAATTTGTGATGTACCCCTTCCGCGGCAAAAAAACGCGTCGTAAGTACACAAAGTAGCTATAATTTTCTATGTCAACTTTTTTTTCCAATGACTTCGCGGAAGTTTTAAAAAAAGAAAAAAAAAATCGCATTGGACGACCTAAAAAATAGTAAGAATATTCTTTAATCCTACTTACAAAAGTTGAAAGGATATTAAATAATAAGTGGTAATTTCGAAGTGGAGAAAATCTTGAAGAATGTACTGAAATTTATTGCAATAAAAGTAAATTAATGTGTATTTTGATGTAAACAATTGTTTTACCATCGGCTTAGTAACGATTACAAAAATAAAAAGGGTATACGCAGATACAAAGGGAGGGGGATGAGGACGGTCGCCCCTTCTTTGAGGGACTCTCCACCGGATATAATTCTACATTTCAGTTCAAAAATCGCAATTTCAGACTAAAAACACGATTGCATTCCATCTTTGATGATGTAAGGGGGATGTATAGGGTTTAGAACTCCCTCCAGGAAGTTGAAGTTCTAAGAGGATAATGTAAATTACTGAAGCCGAAGATAATTAAATTGAACATATAATTCACTTAATCATCCACCGTGGGGATGGAAATTGAACCTTGATGGTGTGCAATGCACCCGATTCCAAAACTTCCCCCCTAAATTTCGGGGAAACGTACTAATTTTGTAAGTATTGCACCATGGCGCGGACTCCCGACAGGTAAAAAACTGGCACATGGGACAAATTAAGTTTCCGAATATCTTTCTTTCTTTTATTCCAAATTCCATAATATTTCCAATAAATGAAGAAGGAAAACTCATAAATTGCAGGTTTTGCGCCCCTAGGGAACGCATAGTTCCCTAACAACAAAGTACTCGAAAAGATATTGATGACTTTATAAAATACAGTGAAACCTGTGTAAATTAGTTGACCACTTGCGGTGACCAATTTTAGTGGTCAACTTAAACAGGTGGTCAACTTATAGAGGTTGAATTATATGAATTATATCTAATTCTGTGCCTGAAAATAGCGGTCAACTTAGACAGGTGGTCAACTTACAAAGGGGGGTCAACTTTACAGGTTTTACTTATGGTGCAAGAAAATAATATTTGCAATTATTTTCTTACGTTTCACACGAAACAGAATTTATGCAACACTCATCGATGTTTTCCCTTATCGAATTCCAAATACATCAGCTGAAGTAAGTCCAAAAAGTTCATAAGTTGCGGATATTGCGGCCCCCAAGGGCGGACGAGGATGCGCCCCGCTCCACACAGGTTGAGAACTGGAGGATGAGAGAAATAAAATTTTCCGAATATGTTTCTTTCTTTTTTACCCAATTCAAAAACTTTCCCTCTAAATTTTAGAGAGAAGACTCATAAGTTGCGGATATTGCAACCCCGAGGGGGACGTGGACGCGCCCCCACTCTACACAGGTTGAGAGCAGTTGAATGAGACAAATATATTTTCAAAATATCTACCTTTCTTTAATGCTCAATTCAAAAACCTTTCTCTGTAAATATATTAGGGAAAAAAACTCACCCCCAATACCAGGTGGACGCGGGTGCGCAGGGCCCGATTAAGGTGTCGAGGGGCCCTTGGCCAAACCATTTTTCAGGACCCCCTGTAGTCAAAAAATTACCGTTTTATTCATTAGGTTAAGCAATTTAAGCAATTAGCAAAAGCAATTGATGCGCCCCTCTCCACACAGGTAGAGAACTGGTGGATGAGAGAAATAAATTTTCCAAATATATTTCTTTTTTAACCCAAATTAAAAAAATTCCCTCTAACTTTTAGAGAGAAAACTATGTTACGAATATTGCGCCCCCCCAGGTGGACGCAGGCGCGATTCCCCCCCACTCCACCCAGGTTGAGAACTGGGAAATGAGACAAATAAATTTTCCAAATATCTTTCATTTGTACAGAATTCCAAAACTTCCCTAAAACTTAAAAGGAAAGCTCATAATTGGCGCATGTTGCGCCCCTTAGGTGGACGCGGACACGCCCCACGCGCAGGGGGGGGGGGAACAGACTTATCAGATCACAGAGTTTAGACTGTGTTGTGAAAAATGGTTGTCATCTAGATAATTTTTTTAGAAGAATTATTTCTGAGTGTTTTAGGATTCATGTTGCTTAAATATGGATGTGTGTTGCTTAGGCGCCAGTAGACCCTTCCTACTGGCGCCCTCTTGATTTGTCCGGGGGGGGGGGGGGAAATTGCCCCCCTCAGATCCGCGCCTGAGTCGAACAAGAACCAAGTTATCAATAATGACTACAGATGTAACAGAGATATTCTCCCAGCAGAAAAGTATGGGATGGAAAAAATAATCCCGTTAAGGTCTGGAAATTTTCCCCAAAGAGAAAATGGACAAGCGATCGTTTTGAAAACAGACGGAATATTTTTTAAAGATTGTTTCCGGGGGGGGGGGGATTAGCTGCAGTGCAACTTATCCATTCTGAAACACACCATCTCACCAATAAGTGGAACTCTTGGGGTTTCTAGACCCTGTTCTAAGACAAAACTTCCCCTTACCAGTCCCCCCCCCCCCCACCGGCAACCCTACTCAAACCCCTCCACGAGCTTTTTTGGCGATAACCGATTTCCTGATGGCAAACCTGCTCCGCTCTGTTCCTCGGGATTCTGACCCTCTCCGAACCGGTCTACCGGGGGTCTTCCCAAAAGTCTGTGGTCTTCCCGCCCCCTTTTTGCCTTTCTCCGACCTCAGAAAGCGCTCGGCTACTCGACTGTGAAGAAGCATCTCGCCTCGTGTTTTCTTTTTAATCATTAACGTATATTAGAGTTTATATTATAATTTTTTAATATAAAAGTTATAGTATTAATTTTAATGGGATCTCAAGATCTCCACCATATCGTTAGATTCCCAGCAAGATGTGAGTATCTCTTTTCAGTGTTAAATTTATTTCATTCTGTGTGTAATCTTTTATAAAAATAATATATTTCATAAAAAGTCTAATATTTGATTGAATTCTAAATTTATGCATTTAAATCATTTTTATTTTTCGCTGTTCAGATGCTATTGGATTATGACGCACATGGGGGGGACAGTATCTTGGCAGCCATGCCGTTTTATATTTTTAAGTATTATGGTAATTTTGTGTGTTTTTTCACCTGTTGCTAAATTTTTTGGCCACAAAGCCTAGACGTTATTACTTTCGTTCTGCCGATGAAAAAGAGGGAATAACTTTTTACTACGTAGTGTCGTTGAAAATGGTGCACTTCAGGGGACGGAATTCCGGCATTTCAAAAATTTCGGCCATCGGATTTTCTTTTTGCTTTGTTTTAAAAAAAAATCAGTTTTGAAAAATCTTTTTCATCTCTAAAAAGAAAAAAAAACTGTTTTGCCCTTTTTTTTTGCGGTTGCATTTTGATGTCCCTCCATCGTTGATGCCAGGATGGAGGCTTAAAGCTTGCCAAAGCGTTGGGGAAGCGAGTGTCACTCCGTTTCTGAGTTTACTCGTGGTGCATTCAAAAAGTGTAACGAAACTCACTGGCTTAACGAAAGATAAGTCTTCGGTTTTTTGTTACCTGTGTTCACTTTTTGAAAGATCAGTTAAAATTAAAGATGGCAGACGTTAGGTTAGCTGACGACGCAGATCATTGCTTTTTCGGAGGATATGTATGAAGTTAGTGATGAAAAAAAGGACTAGAGGATTCTTCTTTTGAATAAAATAAAAAGAGGAAAATAAATTTTCAGATTCCTTTCAACTAAATTTCATCTTAATTAAGATAATTTTTTAGATGCCATCATTGTTTCTTAGCACAGAACAACAAATAGTACTTTTTTTAGAAAAGAAAAAAAAAAATTTCCCACACTTTCTATTTTCTGCCCTACTGTTTGCAACAAGCCGACTCTTTTTGCGTAGAAAACATTTCACTATAAATGTACTAACTTTTATAAAATCAGATTTGACCTGATATAAACAAGGTATTTTTAATTATTTCTTGATGAGTTACAGGAAAAGGTAAAATGTATTTTTGATTTAAAATTTCCGATCTCCGACACATTTTTCCCCAGTAAGGAAATGATAGGCAAAGGTGCATTTAAATTATTTGACTAAAAGTAAAGTACAATGCATCGGTAAAGGCTAGTAAAATTCAAAATGCATTCTTATAATTTTTTTTGGGATACTTTCGGAAACAGGCACCGGTGCCACCGCAAGCGGTCGAAACAGTTCGAGTCCCTGATTGAAAACGTATTGCGACTCGATCGTTTCCGAACGCTTGCGGTGGCACCGGTGCCCTGTTTCCGAATGTAGCCCAGATTTCATATGCTCAGCAATAAACTCATTATAAACTGCGTATATAATAACAAACATAAC